>NW_005353967.1:19712769-19721593 GCF_000412655.1 Myotis brandtii
CCCAACCCCCCAATCGGCCCTGCTCTGAGCCTGACCAGGGGCTCCACCTAGGGATTGGGCCTGCCCTCTGCCACCCGGGAGCGGGCCTAAGCCAGCACGTCATTATCTCCCGAGGGGTCCCAGACTGTGAGAGGGCACAAGTGGGGCTGAGGGCCCCCCCCCACCGCCAGTGCACAAATTTTTGTGCACCGGGCCTCTAGTCTATACTAATAAAAGGTAATATGCTAATTAGACCGAGACACCTTCCGGGAGACCTCCTGGACAAAACCATGATGGTGGGGCAGAGGCAGGTTAGTGGCGATCAGGCCAGCGGGGTTCAGGGCAGTTGGGGGTGAGCAGGCTGGCGGGGCTGGCAGTTGGGGGCAAGCAGGCTGGCAGAGGGGGCAGTTGGGGGCGAGCAGGCCAGCATGGGGGGGCAGTTGGGGGTGAGCAGGCTGGCAGGGAGAGGCCGTTGGGAGCAATCATGCTGGTGGGCGGGGTGTAGTTGGGGGCGATCGGGCCGGCAGGCAGAGTGGTTAGGGGCGATCAGGCAGGCAGGCAGGTGAGCAGTTAGGAGCCAGCAGTCCCAGATTGCAAGAGGGATGTCCGACTGCCGGTTTAGGCCCAATGCCATAGGGATCCGGCCTAAACCAGCAGTTGGACATCCCCTGAGGGGTCCCAGATTGAAGAGGGTGCAGGTCAGGCTGAGGGACACCCTCCCTCCCATGCACGGATTTCATGCACCGGGCCACTAGTCTAAGCAACCAGCTGACCATTGGACCACTGGACTGTTCAACTGGTACCTATGATGCACACTGACCACCAGGGGGCAGACGCTCAATACAAAGGCATGGAAACATGGAACAGACTGATGAATCTCAGAGGGAAGAGGGGTAGGGGGAGGGCAGGAAGAGATTAACCAAAAATCGTATATGCATACTAGAGGCCCGGTGCATGAACTCGTGCACTGGGGTCCCTTGGCCTGGCCTGCGGAGATTGGGCCAAAACTGGCAGTCTGACATCCCCCAAAGGGTCCCAGATTGTGAGAGGGTGCAGGCCAGGCCAAGGGACCCCACCAGTGCACGAATTTGTTGAATGTCAACTTTAATTGAACATTTTAAAAATAAATACTTTAAAAATGTATAAAGCATCTCTGTTTTAAGTCCAAAGGTGGGACCTAGGGTAAACTGGAGACAGCATGCTCTGCATAAAAACATTCAAATTCAACTCTTCCCCCCAAACTCTGGTGTCATATAAACAAAATCAGCCTGAGTTTAGCTAATTTGCTCAGCATAGGCTAAGCCATGGATCCTAAACAAACTATTCACTCAATTCTGAAAAATTTTACTCAACCATCTGGAGACCAAGCCTCAATAATATTGAAGAATCAAGCTCTTCTCTGGGACCTAACTCTGCTACAGCTCTGTCTCACGCAGATGGCTCATTTCCCTACTGTGAGGTAACAGTTCCCGGCACAGAGCTCCTGAAACCCTTGTGAATTCCTAAGTGATAAGAGCACCAGGAGCATCTTTTGTTCTGTTGAGGCTATTCTAGGTGGGCTCCTGTATGGCTATCAAGTCCGGGCTAGTCACCAGAAAAACTAAGGCATGATTAGAAGCTTAGAATTTTCATTCCCATTTGTCATCCTCCAGAGAGGGGAGAGGGGCTAAAAATGAAGTTAATAACTATTTGTGCCTACATAAGGAAGCCTCCATAAAATTCCATTAGCATGGGGTTCAGAGAACTTCCAGGTTAGGGAACACATCCACTCTGGGAAGGTGATGCACCCCAACTCCATGGGCACAGAAGCACCTGTGCTGGGGACCCTCCCAGACTGTGACCTATGTATCTCTTCATCTGACTGACTGTCTGTATCCTTTATCATATCCTTAAGTAAACTGGCAAATATAAGTAGATGTTTCCCTGATTTCTGTGAGCCCCTTTAGCAAATTAATTGAACCAGAGGAGGGGTCATGGGAACCTACAGCCTTACCAAATGCATATCACTGGGAAAATTATAAATATATGAATAACTATTAATTGATTTAATGGCATAATAGCTAGGACTCTGGTTGCAAGACATAGAGACCTCCTTGAACAAGATGTATAGCAGCCTGATGGTGTGAGTTCTGACTGAGAACTAGTCCTGCTCCTCATAGCAGAATAATGCAGGGATCACTGCAGGGTTAGTGCTGTATTGAGAAAAGTTATTAAAGTCTCTGAGCTGAAATGAAGAGGGACCAGTTGCTAACTGGAGACACCAGTATTCCCAGGGGCTAGAGAGATGAGACTGCTTCACCAAGTTCTATGATAAAAATGTCTAAGAAGAAGACTTAGTGGGGGAGAAAGACAATCTGGTCTCTGGATTGGCCTCCTCTCCAAAGCTGAAGAAGAACTCTATGGAACCACTGCAAGTTGGTGGGTGTCTGGGAGAAAGAAGCCTTATATCTTAGTCCCTGGTTGCATGACTGGCAAGCACTGGTCTTGTCAATGTACCTCAAGTTACCAGCAAGGGAATAAGCATTGAGGCCAAATGTGTGATGGTGTGATCAGAACAGAGGGGCCAATGAACACACCCTCACATTCCCAGTTCCTCAGAGGTAAAGAGCATAAGCCTGTTTACTTCCTCTTAGAAGCCAGGGTTGGGGCCACGGAATGTGTACCCATTTGGAGGCTGCAGGCTTGTCAAGGACCATAGGGGCATGAAGTAAGAGGAATGTGATGGGAGGCTTCAGGCTTGGAGTCACCAGATCCCGCAAAGGCCTCCCCTTGGTATTGTTTGGGCGGCAGTCTTTTAAGAGCCTCCACCCATGTCTTTCAGACACAACAAGCTCCATGAGAAGTACAGACTACAACTTCACCCCAGAAGACATCCTTTCCCTCACCCTCCTCCCACCCCCCTTGCTAGAGGGATACACTGTGGAAGAAGGTAGGCGTTTATGAGAGAGAAGTGCATCCTCTTCATCACTCATATACACAAAACAAAATAACAACAAAAAAGTCACTGGGCCATGAGCTTCCTATGCTGACAGGAGTCAGGGAGCCTTGGATCAAACTTGAAGTTTTAAAATGAATCAGGATGTGTGGAGAAAGAATTCAATTAGCAGTTTGGATTAGATGTTTTCTCTTGGGCCAATCAACCCTGGCTGGGGGTGAATCATCTAATATCATAATGGCTATCAGGTAACCACCCTGGGAGTGAGTGGTCAAATTTAAAAAACAGGCATAGATACAGCAAATGTGTCAGAAACCCCAAAGGTTGTCCTCCGTGGGTTGCTTTTCTCCCTGACTAGAAATTGGGAGACATAAAAGTATCAAGCTTCCAAGCAGGCAGGGGATGCTGCAGGCAGCGAGGAAAGAATGAAGAAGCAGCAGAGAACAAGAAGCCAAAAATCACACTCCAGCCAGCTCTATAGCCAACTATTCCTTCTTGGTTAAAATTCCGTTCCTGTAACTGTCACATTTTTCACTGCAGGTTTCATGGTTCATTATTTACTTTATTTATATGGCCCCACAGAAATCGTCTTTGACTAATATATTACAAGGACAACATATTATTGTATTACAAACTAGAAGAGGAAAAAACCATAGGGACAATAAAATACCTTCAGGAACATTGGGAAGGTGAGAAACACTAAATATGACTGCTATAACACAAAAAAAGAAATGAGGGGAAAGTACAAATATCTTAAGGAGATAGGACAAGTAACCAGAATTTTATCTGTCATATCTTATGTCTGGAAAATGAGGGTGATACATAGCACCATCATAAAACATGGGTATTATTATAGAAAAGTGTCTCTGGGTGACTGCCTGGAGGTATTCACCTGTCGGAAACATATGACTGTTGAGATGAATCAGAGCTGTGTACATTAACCAGTGGGTGCATTGTAGGCAGAAATATGTGTTAGCGAGGAAGACTGTAGCCTTGGGTTTGTGGGCAAGAGTAGGCATGCAGAGAATGAAAAGCAGAGCTAGGAAAGAGAACAAAACAAATTCCTAATTATTCTCTTCGACTGCTTGTACCAGTCAGCAGCTGGGCTGAAGTTTTCAAATAGGACAGGAGATGGGAAATACCAACATCACCCAAAGTACTAACAAAAATTTTTTTGCATATGAAAGGAAGTATATTAGAAATAATGACATTTATTTTATTTTATTAAGGAAACTTTAAATTTTATTTCCTCAAGCACACTCAGGACTGGATTAATGGAACCAGGCAGAGAACTAAGAAGCCTGTCTCCAGTTTCTAGGCTTTATTTACGTTTCCAAGTTTTAATAACCCAATACACTATTTAATGATTAAAAGCAAGGAGTAGGGTCCAGGTCAATGTAAAGAGTGTGTTAAAAGCTAAAGTACTACATGTACACAGAATGTGGGACTCTTACTCCCAACACTCTGACCGACACACTGTCAGCATTGTGTCTGGAGGGAGCACTCAGAGCAGTGAAAGCAGAGGCAAGCAGAGGGAGCAAACAGACAGGGATCCTAAAGGCCTGGAACTTGGACGAGTCACCTCAAAAAGGGGAAGAGTTGCCCCTTTAATACCACCATACCAGCCCCCAAATTGGCACCAGAAAATGTGCTGACAATACAAGTATGCTCCACTTAATGACTCAGCTATATTCTGAGAAATGCGTCATTAGGTGATTTCATCTTTGTGCGAACATCATAGAGGGCACTTACACAAACCTAGGCGGCATAGCCTACTTCACTCCTAGCTATCTGATCTAACCTACTGCTCCTGGGCTACAAGCTTGTACAGCGTGTTACTGTACAAAACAATGTAAGATTAAATCAAGCACAAGAGAAAATGATGCAATCAGGAGACAGGAAACAGATGTTTGAGGCTGTCGCCAGCATAACACAACACATTTTTTACAGCAAGTTTTTTTAAAAGGAGAAAATGTACACTCTAAAATAATGATACAAAGTATAGTATAGCAAACACATCAACCAGTAACATAGCAGTGTATTATCATTATTAAGTAGTACGTTCTGTACATAATTGTATGTGCTGTATTTTTATAGGCCTGGCAGCACAGTACATTTGTTTACACCAGCATCACCACAAACACATGAGTAATATTTGCAGCTATGACATCACTAGGGGATAGGAATTTTTCAGATCCATTATAATCTTATGGGACCACCAACATATATGCAGTCCATCATTGACTGAAAGAAATGTCATTATTGGTACATGACTATAATATATCCTCTAGGGGCCTGTAAACTCTCATCTCAGCAAGCACTATGCATTGGTTTTCCATTTCCACCTGGGAATTTTCAAGGCTGTGAAATGTTTTCCCATTAGATTCATGTATTTCTAGGACTTGTTTTGGTGGGAAATGTTTGAATACACAGAAACCTTTTTGAAAGTGAGATCTATGACTTCATTGAATAATATAAGGCAGAAAAAAAACATTTTAAGGTATTTAACATTAGAATGGACTAAATATTGTAAATAAAACCATACTTTTGTTTACAGATGGAATGGTGTATTAAAATATTTGTTATCTGGTGACTCAGCACCATTTATTGAGAGTCTACCTCTATGTGCAAACACCACACAAGGTGTTGGGGTGGAATGAGGAATAAAAATAGTGATAATAACAACTACCACTTCCTGAGTGTTTGTTATGTAACTATCTCTTTGAGCCTCACAGTAACACTAGGAGCTAGGTATTATTAGTTACATTTTCCAGGAGAGGAAATTGAGGCTTACCTAAACCCACCTAAACTAAAAGGATGGAGCAAGAGTTAAGCCAGAGGTGGCCCCAGCGTCTGCCGCTCTTACTCACCATGTGCACGCCTTCCTGCAGTACGCTAATTAGCTTAGAACTAATTTCAAAATCTCTAGCAGTCAGTAGCTTTTTGGCACATAGTAGACGCTTAATAAATATTTGCTAAATGAACTGAAACTGAATCACCAAATTGGTATGTTAATTTCTGCTTGTTTTTAGAAAAGAGTGTGTTATGTTGGGTGGATGTGATTATAAATAATCATAATCTTACCAATTGCTTTGACTATTGTATTGGTCACTCTTGATACTCTTACTATAGTTGTTAAGTATGAAGCTTCTAAGTAAGTAGATCTCAAGAATAAATTGCAGACTTTATAAGTGTATGTGGTGTAATTCCAGAAACTAACACTTCTTTTCCTCTACAGGGCAGCAGCAGCTCACCCAAGGTTAACGCCCTGAGCCTGTCCCCAATTCCTCCCCACTTTTCTCTGACTCCAGTGAGCTGATAGCAGCCCCACCTAGACTCTCTCCCGTTGTTCTTCTACCCTAAGTCCTTCCTTGTCTCACTGTCCCCAGCTTTATATAAAAAAATTTTTAAAGAATAAAAAAAGAAAAGAAAAGTACATCTCAACCTGATTCTGATGAATGGTCTTCCAACTGCGATGTGACTCCAAGACTTTCCTCTTTGGTACTCAGACAGAAGTTATTTAACAGTAATCAGTTTGATATCCTCAACTTGCATTTGAACTAATTATCTGAGAGATGCAAATCGAAACGACAATGCGGTACCATCTCACACCTGTCAGAATGGCTATCATCAACAAATCAACAAATGACAAGTGTTGGAGAGGATGTGGAGAAAAGGGAACCCTCGTGCGATGCTGGTGGAAATGCAGACTGGTGCAGCCACTGTGGAGAACAGTATGGAGGTTCCTCAAAAAACTAAAAACAGAACTCCCATTTGACCCAGTGATCCCACTTCTAGGAATATATCCCAACAAACTAGAAGCACCAATCAGAAAGGATATATGCACCCCTAGGTTCATAGCAGCACAATTCACCATAGCTAAGATTTGGAAACAGCCTAAGTATCCATCAGCAGATGAGTGGATTAAAAGACTGTGGTACATCTACACAATGGAATACTACGCTGCAGTAAAAAAGAAGGAATTCTTACCATTTGCAACAGCATGGATGGAACTGAAGAGCATTATGCTAAGTGAAATAAGCCAGTCAGAGAAAGATAAATATCACATGATCTCACTCATTTATGGAATATAATGAACAACATAAACTGATGAACAAAAACAAATCCAGAGCCAGAGAAGCATCAATCAGACCGGCAAACCTCAGAGGGAAGGTAGGGGAGGGGGGAGGTAAGGAGAGATCCATCAAAGGACTTGTATGCATGCATATAAGCCTAACCAACGGACACAGATACCAGGGGGGTGAGTGCATGAGTGGGGGGGGGGAGGAATAATGGGGGGATAAAGACACATATGTAATACCTTAATCAATAAAGAAATTTTTTTTAAAACTTGCATTTGAAAAGACTGTTTCCTGCAGTTGATCTGCCTAACAATACACCTATGGTCCAGATGTTGTGGATTCTCTTTCCTATCTTTCCTTTTCTCTACCACCATAAAAGAAATTTTAAATGCACACCTTTCATTTATCCCAAATATTTCTACACTGCATAGTAAAACCTGAAATGTAAAAACCTCTGAGGCACCGAACACAGGGAGACTCCTAAATGCCAATGTTGAGAAAGTGAATCACTTCAATGATAGATTAATCTTTTTGCAAGTCAGATAGTTCCTAATTCTTTTCTATCAATACAATTGAAGCAGGACATGTTAGCTGACAGTGCATTAATAATGATTCCTGATGATATATTATTATATAATTACTGATGTAAAACTTGGAAGGAGTTCATAGAATTGAGTGATAGTGCTATAACAGAATATTCTTCTTTTCCATCTGCTTATTCATGTGAATAAGGTTTCTCAGAACATATCTATAAAACAAGGGGCATGGAATTGATAAACTTTCATTCTAGCAATAAACAATATTCAAACATGGATACATAAACTAATTGAAAAAAATAGTTCCACTCATCTAATTAAGAAATGTATTTCTAATAAAATTTTACTATTCATAATTACATATCAAAATTTGTCATATATTTATATAGTCTCTGTTAATAATAATTATAACTCAATGCAGAAGAAACCTTTAATACTTTGAGACTATCACAAAAAAACTTTAAAATTTTAAATTTGAATATATACACATATTTTTGTTGTGGAAAAATCTGGTGTGTCTATCCATAGAAGACTTTCAGGCATATACATATATGACATTGAGAGGGAGAGAAAGAATGGAATGAGAATACTAATTTAAGAGAGAAAAATTAATATTATAATATTTTCTACTGTTAAAGAAGAGCTCATTAATCTATTTTTTTAAAAGGGATAAAAACAGGCAGAAATCAAATTAACTTGGTATTTTGCTTCCAATTAATACAGTTAGCTTTTTAAAGTGTCAATTTACATTGAATTAGAAATTACATCCTTTGCAAATATTTAAACTTATGATTTTAAAAAAATTAATAACTTGAAAATGTGTGAAGGTATCAATTGTTTATTATTATTGTTACTAGAGGCCTGGTGCACAAAAATTTGTGCACTGGTGGGGGGGTGTCCCTCAGCCCCACTTGTGCCCTCTCACAGTCTGGGATCCCTCGGGAGATAACGACCTGCTGGCTTAGGCCCGCTCCTGGGTGGCAGAGGGCAGGCCCAATCCCTAGGTGCAGCCCCTGGTCGGGCTCAGAGCAGGGCCGATTGGGGAGTTGGGGCGCCGCCCCCTGTGATGCACAGAGCAGGGTGGATCGGGAGGTTGCGATGCCACCCCCAGTCATGCTCAGGGTAGGGCCGATTGGGGGGTTGGGGCACCGCCCCCTGTCACACTCAAGGCAGGGTCGATGGGGAGGTTGCAGCGCCACCCCCTGTCACGCACAGAGCAGGGCCGATCAGGGGGTTGGGGCGCTGCCCCCTGTCACGCACAGAGCAGGGCCCATTAGGGGGGTTGGGGCTCC
>NW_005353967.1:19721928-19737873 GCF_000412655.1 Myotis brandtii
AGGGCTGATCAGGGGGTTGGGGCACCTTCCCCTGTCACGAACAGAGCAGGGTGGATAGGGCGGTTGTGGCCCCGCCCCCTGTCACACACAGAGCTGCAGGGCGATCAGGGGGTTTGGGCGCTGCCCCCTGTCACGCTGATCTGGTGCCAAGAGGCCTCGCGGCTCCGCTGATCCCGGTGCTGGGAGGCATATTACCCTTTTACTATATAGGATAGAGGCCTGGTGCACGGGTGGGGGCCGGCTGGTTTGCCCTGAAGGGTGTCCCGGATCAGGGTGGGGGTCCCGCTTGGGTGCCTGGCCAGCCTGGATGAGGGGATGATGGCTGTTTGCAGCTGGTCACACCCCCTTCAGGGTGGGGGTCCCCACTGGGGTGCCTGGCCAGTCTGGGTGAGGGCTGAGGGCTGTTTTCAGGCTGGCGGGCGACTGAAGCTCCCAACCTCTCCTTTTTTCTTTTCTTTTTTTTATTCTGGAATTTATTTACCTTCTATGGCTGTCACTGGAGCTGAGAGCCGGCTTTAGCTCTGACGCCGGCTCCAGCTTGAGGCCTCGGCTGCTGAAAGCAGGAATCTAGGGTTTGTTTGGGTTCTATAATTGCAACATTGTTTCGGTCCGGCTCGCTCCAGCTCTGACGGCTGAAAGCAGGTTTCTGGGTTTTGTTTAGCTTCTATATTTGCAACAATGTTTCTTAGAGAGCAGCTCAGAGCTGGGCGGGGAACCTTGGCTTCCTCCATCACTGAAGCAAGCAAGCCTCCTGTTCGCTTCTGCTGCCTGGCTGCCGGCCGCCATCTTGGTTGGCAGTTAATTTGCATATCGCCCTGATTAGCCAATGGGAAGGGGAGCGAAGTTATGGTTAATTACCATGTTTCTCTTTTATTAGATAGGATTATTATTATTATTATCTTGGAAGCCAATTCAGCAAGAAAATTTGAAAGCTGCTGTATCAAAGATCTGAGGTCCATGCAAACTCTCCAGAATCTGTGGCTTTACTGTTTCAAAACTTCTAGTCAAAGAAATGAACACATTGTGATATCAGGTAAAAGCTGCCATTTCAGAAAATTATCCTATTAGCACAATTAATGCTCAGAACAGTTTAAATGCAATCAAGTTTAATTAAAATGGCTCTTATGAAAAATCAACATTCATACATTCCAAGAACAAATTCTACAGATTGATACTAAATCCAATTTAACATTTATTAAGCCATTTGTTCAACAAATTATTGAGCCCCTCTCCCAGCCAAGGCTAGGAGAGCCTCTGGGGGCACAGCCTGTGTGCCCTGCTGGCTTACACCACAGGGAGTGAAGATAGAGGGGCACTGAGTCTGAAGGTAATGAAGCTTAAGTTTCAGAGCTCTTCATCTGCAGGCCCCTTCTGAGTCCTTTCTGAGTTGCTGACATTGGAGCAGAGACCTGAGTGAAGACAGCATTCCAGGAAGAAATAACAGGTGGCAAGGCTTTGAAGGGAAATGATGTTGGCTTGAGAAGGCCAAGGCTGGAGCAGAAAGATGGCAGCAGCCAGCTCATTCAGGGCCTTAGAGGCTGGGAAAGAACCTTGATCTCAATCTAAGTACAAACAAATAAGCATCAAATTCATATTTAGTTTCTCTTTTAATCATATATTTTTATTTTATTAAATTTATTGGGGTGACATTGGTTAATCAAATTATATAGGTTTCGGGTATACGATTCTATAATACATCATCTACATATTGCATTGTGTATTCACCACCCAAAGTCAAATCTTCCATCACCATATATTTGAGCCCCTTTTACTCTTTTCTATTCTCCCCAACCCCCTTTCCCTCTGGTAACCACCATTCTGTTGCTGTCTATGAGTTTTTGTTTGCTTGGCTTTTTTGTTCATTTGTTGCTTTCAGTTTTATATCCCACATATGAGTAAAATCATATGGTTTTTTACTTTTTCTATCTGACTTACTTTGCTCAGCATGATATTCTAAAGATCTATTCATGTTGTCACAAATGACAATATTTCATCTTTTCGTATGACTGAGTAGTATTCCATTGTATATATGTACCATGTGTTCTTTATCCAATCTTCTACTGAAGGTCACTTTAGTTGTTTCCATGTCTTGGCCACCATGCATAATGCTGTGAGGAGCATAGGGGTACAAATATCTTCACAAATAAATATTTTCAAATTGTTCAGGCAAAGACCCAGAATCGGGATTGATGGGTCATATAGGAACTCTATTCTTAATATTTTTAGGAACCTCCATACTATTTTCCATAGTAGCTGTACCAATTTACATTCCCGCCAGCAGTGTATGAGGGTTCCTTTTTCTCCAACACTTGTTATTACTTGTCTTTTTTATAACAACCATTCTAACAGGTGTGAGGTGGTATCCCATTGTGGTTTTGACTTGCATTTCCCTAATAGCTAGTGAAGTTGAGCATCTTTTCATATAACTGTTGGCCACTTGTATGTCTTCTTGAGAGAAGTGCCTGTTTAGGTTCTCTCCCCATTTTTAAATAGGATTTTTGGGGGTTTTTTGTTGTTGAGTTGTGTGAGTTCTTTATTAATTTTGGATATTAACCTCTTATCAGAAGTGTTGTTTGCAAATATCTTTTCCCATTCAGTTGGTTGCCTTTTTTGTTGGTGGTTTCTTTTACTGTGCAGAGCTTTTTAGTTTGATATAGTTCCATTCGTTTATTTTTGCTTTTACTTCCCGTGCTCTTAAGGTCAAATAAAATCTTCTCTAACACCAAGATCCATAGGTTACTACCTATGTTGTCTTCTATGTATTTTATTGTTTCAGGGTTTATATTTAGGTCTTTGACATCTGGTTGATATTTAAAAATAGCAGCATCAATGTAAAAAATATATGGAATATTTAAAATAGCCTAAACTCATACCACATATATATTGAAACACCTTCTCCACTCATAAAAGATAGAAATCATTGCTTTCTGTGTAAAAAGTGACTGCCTCTCAGTGGCAAGAGAAGAGATATTCAGAACCACATGATTTTTAGGCTAAAGTAGAACAAAAATCCATCAGTGATGATAAACCTTTTTTTACTAAACAAAATACCCAAATAAACCAATATACCCAATTTTTATGAAGTAGAAATTCTAAGGTCATGCAGTTAACGATATAATTTTCAAATAAATCTGAGACTAGTAAGTCCACAAACTAATTACTAATGAAGAACACACTTAGGGATAGCTCTTTACAATGGTTTTAGTGCTATTGTTTTCCCTTCCTTCTTTCCTTCCTTCCTTCCTTCCTTCCTTCCTTCCTTCCTTCCTTCCTTCCTTCCTTCCTTCCTCGTTTCCCTCCCTTCTCCCTTACTGGCTACCTTCTCTTTTTCTCCCTTCTTCTCATCTTCATTACTACAATCCTTCTAGTCTTCCTTCCACAAGTGGTTAGGAGTGCCTGCTTTGTGCTAGGTAGCCAAGACAGACATCAGCTTACAGCTTAGTAAGGAAAACAGACATCAAGCAAATAATTTATTAATTGCAATTGTAGTGTTAGCTACTGAAAGAGATGTTTTGAGTGCTATGGGAGCACCTATGAGGGGACTACACTAGTCTGGGAGGTAGCAAAGGTTACTTTGCTGAAATAGCCTCAACGTTGATGTCTCAAAGACCACCAGGAAAATTAGACAGGCGAGGATGGAGGGGATGAGTGTTCCAGGCAGAGGAACAGCATCTGCAAAGGCCATGAGAGGGGAAAGAGAACTGAAAGCAGACCAAACAAAGAGGGAGAGGGCTGCGATGAGGCAGGGGAGATAGAGCAGAGTCCTACCATGAAGCATTCTGTGGGCTATAAGAATTTTGTACTTAATCCTAAGAGCAATGGGAAAATGGTAAAGGGTTAAACATGTAGGTTAAATAGAACATTCGTGTTGTGAGTAACAGATCATAGCTCCCTGTTACCCATCCACCCAGTTCCCAGAACTAGAAGCAGCCAATATTACTAGAGTTTTCTGAATCCATTCTTCGATCGCTATGATATACATGCAAATGTGTCTATTTATCTTATCATTACTTAAATAATACATGGGAGCATAATACATACTGTCTTGAATCTCTTTTTTTAACTTAGTGATATATCTTAGCAATCACCCCATATCAATATATGCAAAGCTGCCTCATTATTCTTTTCCTCTGGATTAGGTTGTCTATTGCATGCATGTACCATTATTTATTTAACTAGTCCCCTCTTGGTGTACATTTAGGTCATTTCCAGGCTTTCGCTACTATAAACAATGCCACAGTGAATTTCTTGCATATATCATCTGTGAGAGAATATCTGTCAGCCAAATTCCTAGAAGTGGAATTACTGGGTCAAAGGGCATATTCGTTTGGAATTTTGATAGATATTACCAAAATGCCTTTCTAGAAGCAATATTAGTGTACAAACTAACAAAGTATCAATACTGTGTGTACAATATATGCAAGAATATGACTGATGAAAAGGTAGTAGTTTTCATTTGTATTGCTTTTACTAGAAGTGGGCTTGGGCATCTTTTGATCCGATTAAGAGCTAGTGCTAATTATGAATTAAAAATTATATAATTATATAATTAGGTTGAGAGTCAAACAAAGGCCTAGAACTTAAAATGTTTCATTCATTCAAGAAGTAGTTATTGAAAAACAACTCTACACTAGGCACTCTCATAACACAGGCACTGAGGAAAGTAAGAGGGATAATACTTGGTCCTGGTCCAGATGAGCTCAGGTCTAATGAGGGAGATGGATATAGAAACATGCAATTAAATGCAATATTGTATTTTAAAAAGAGAGAGAGAGACGAACATAGAAGTATGGCAGCACAGAGAAGAGCAACTAATGCTTAAATGCCAGCCACTCACATATAATATTTTCTTAGAATACTTAATTTTTAAAAGGCAGGGAGTTGGGGGAAGCAGGTAATTCATTCTTTTTAATTTTTTAAGGTCTACTTGAGTTTCTTTTAAAACTTGGCTCTGTGCAGTAGCAAAAGTATTCATAATTGTTTTAATAGATCTGGGATTTTTAAAAAGTGTTTCAACTAAATTATTCTGAAATTATGATTAAGACCACCTTCATGGAAGGGCAGTGTGGGTGACACAAAGGGAGAAAGCCCCTCAGCACACTATGAATTCATTTTAAATTCTGAGACCACAATCAATTTTACATAGAGGCTCCCAGTTCAACCCAATGTCCTCACCCACAGCCCCCAGGATCAATCAAGATGTGTTTTAATTGACTGCTTTCGTCTTTAAGAAATTCTTGGATGAAAACCAACATTCTGTCATTAGTTTTATCCTTATAAAAAGCACTTGGGTGCTTAAATACTTTAAAATGTTTTTAAAGTTTCTGAGTCTGTTTTAAATGTATTAAAAGTTAAAAAGGTCTGTCTCTCCCTTCTGGTTTTTGCTTAATATAAATTATGTACTTAGTGCTACTCAATGTAAAATATGGCTGGAGAAAAAATAGCCTCTCAGTGTACAAAGGACCTGAGAAGAGCAAAGGATAAAGATGTTGGTAGAAAGAGTGGATCATACATTTGCACCTTGCCCTTTTCTTCTCTAAGTGACAGCAGCAGGAGCTGAAGAGTTAAAGGAGTGATTTTTTTCAACTTTTTTCATCTCATGGCACACATGAACTAATTACTAAAATTCTATGACACCAAAAATATATTTTTTGCCAATCTAACAAAAAAAAAGTAGGTGTAATTTTGATTCATTCACACAGGACAGCTATTGTGTTGGCTGTTGTCATTTTTTCTTTGACAATCTAAAGCAGCGGTTCTCAACCTGTGGGTCGAGACCCCTTTGGCAGTCGAACGACCCTTTCACAGGGGTCGCCTAAGACCATCCTGCATATCAGATATTTACATTACGATTCATAACAGTAGCAACATTACAGTTAGGAAGTAGCAACGAAAATAATTTTATGGTTGGGGGTCACAACATGAGGAACTGTATCTAAAGGGCCAGAAGGTTGAGAACCACTGGAAAAAAAGTCAGTGACCCTGACTAAATAGTCAAGTATTGCATGTTTTTTGGTTTGTTTTTAATCCTCACCCGAGGATATTTTTCCATTGTTTTTTAGAGAGAGTGGAAGAGCGAGGGAAAGACAGAGAGAAAGATCTATTTGAGAGAAATACATGGATTGGTTGCCTCCTGCACGTGCCCCAACCAGGGCCGGAGCCAGGGAGAAGCCTGCAACAAAAGTATGTGCCCTTGACCGGAATCAAACCCGGGAGCCTTCGGTCCGTAGGCCGATGCTCTATCCACTGAGCCAAACCAGCTAGGGCTGGTATTGCATGTTTTAAAAATTCTTGTGGCACACCATTTGAAAATCGCTGAGTTAAAGGCACAAAAGCAAGAGGGCACCTGTCAGGACCCAATACTCCAGTGCTCAGATAACAATCAGTCCTTCACGGTGCTGGATTAGGGACTTGAGTTCACGTTGTACATGACTCTGCCCACCTTGGACCAGCACCTAAGTCTAGCTGTAGGGTGAGGGCCTCCCTAAGTGTGTACTTCTCTTACCTATGGTCTTTGTAGATTTATCCCTAGAAAATTTAACAGAAGGCCTTCATCCTAGGATTAACCAAACCTTTAAAAGGGCAAGCATGTGCTCCTAATGATGTTTTCTTCGAAGTGTATCTTAACCTTACTTCTACAAAGACACCTTCTTCCCAAATCATCCTGAAAATTCTAGAAATTTTAAGGTTTCTTGTAGACAGTATTGAGTAAAACTGACATTCACATCAGAATGTATCTTGTCAATGGAAGAAACCCTTTCCCCATAATATAGGAATGATGGGTTTTATTTGTATTATACTTATACTTTCCTAGAAGTTTTCATTTCATTACCTCAATCTTTCCCACAAATGGTGTGAGGTTGGTACCATCCTCCCCATTTTACAGATATATAACCATTTCTCTTTCCCAGTGATTCACAGTTTATGGAAACAAATAGAAATGTGAAGTTGGAAAATCTCCTGTACCTGCCACTTCATTTATTTGTTCAACAAGTATTTACTAAACGCAACTGTGTGTTAGGTACTATTCTAGATACTGAAGTTATCGAAGTGAAAACTCATGAGTCTTACCTCTCCTTATGAGGTTACTACCAAGGAAAAGGAGACAAATATTAAATAAATGCAATAAAATGTAGTCTTGCTGATGGAACCCAAAAGGAGGAGAAGTGAGTTCCATATGTGGAATAGGGAGGAGAAAGCTTCCTACAGGAAAGGATTCCATCTGTTTTGAAAGTTGAATAGTGATGATGGAATGGGAGAGGACATTTCAGGAAGAGAAAGCACAAAAGTCAAATAATAAAAATAAATAATAAAGTAATAAAAATAAAATATACAAAGCACCTCTGATATACAATACCTCATAAAGGTAAAACAAGTATTCATTTATTAATCGACAAATACTTATGTCATCCTTAATATATGCCAGAGCCCATACTAGGTGCTGAGAATGGAAAAGTGAACAAGGCAAATTTTTCTGCCCTCAAGCTTTAAAGAAGTAAGATATAAAGGATATAATTTCACAGAGTGATACATGTGATGAAGAACACAAACCAGAATAAGGGGGTAAGTGGTGGTGGTATCTCTGAAGATGTAGCATGAAAACAGAGACCTGTGTGAAGACAGCACGTTCAGAGAGCTGAGAAAAGGGCATTCCCAGCAGGAGTGTCAAGTGCAAAGGCCCTGAGGCAGAAATTAATTTGGTGAAATTAATTTTAACTTTTTAATTTGAAAAAAATTCGTCTGTCTAGCTTTGTGAAGGATATACTAGAGCAGTGGTTCTCAACCTTCTGGCCCTTTAAGTATAGTTCCTCATGTTATGACCCAACCATAAAATTATTTTCGTTGCTACTTCATAACTGTAATGTTGCTACTGTTATGAATCGTAATGTAAATATCTGATATGCAGGATGGTCTTAGGCGACCCCTGTGAAAAGGTCGTTCGACTGCCAAAGGGGTCGCGATCCACAGGTTGAGAACCGCTGTACTAGAGGGAACAGGAGTTAAGGCTGATTACTGTTAATCAGTCAGGATCTGGTCTGAAAAATGGAACCTATGCTAGGTAGTTCAATTGAAGGAATTTAACCTGGGGAATGAGTTACAAACATGTCAGAAAAGCTAAAAGAGAAAACAGAGGAAGGTGAGGCAACCCAGAGATTAGGAATGGCAGGAAGCCACTATTATCACTAGGGTTGAAACAACACAGAAGAGGTGGTGTGATGATGCCAAAGAGCCAAAGTTACCAAGTAGAAGTTGGAACCTTGGACCACCGCAGGAGCTAGATATACAAAGGCGACTCAGCCACTGCTGCTAATGCCACAGGATCGGGGAGAGAGGGAGAAATCACTTGGGTTCTCTTCTGCCAACTCCCATTTGGCTGTGCTTACCCAGAAGCCAGAAGGCAAGGGAGCTGGGAAAGGTAGTTTGTGGGAAGGGGGTGGGGTGGACAGTTCCCTGAGATACAAAGCAAGGAAGGGCAAGGAAAGGGTCGGGGAGCAAATCTAAAATCTAAGTACCGAATAACTGGCACACAACCAACCAGTTAATCAACCCAGAATTCCAGAAACAATCATTCCGTTATTATGGCCGGTTAATTCATCCTCCGAGAGTCTCTTTCTATCCCAAAGCCACTTCCTCAGTTCAAGCTTCACTTGGGCAGCAGAAATGGTTTTATAACTTGTCTCCTTGCCTCCACTCTGTCCCACTCTAAAATGCCCTCCGCATGGTGTAGACCTCCAGAATTTCTTCTTAAATAGAGGTGATTGTGTCCCAATCTTTGCCTACAGTTAAAATCCAGTTTCCAGTGGTTAGCCACAGGACTGTTCACATCTGGCTCCAGCATAGCTTTCCCCCACATCTTCCTTTAAACACACTGTGTTTTAGCCACAAAAGAACTCAAGATTTCCCAAACCTGACATGTTCTTTCATGCTCACAGCTTTAGCTCACACTAGTTGAAATTCTCTTTTTGAAATCCTTTCTTCCTCCTGAAATCCTTTAAATCCTTGTTCAGCAGCCCCCGGTAAAATGTATTATTCCCTATACTGTATTCCAACAGCAAGTTGTTCATACTGCAAATAGAGTTTACTTACCACATTTATACTGCTAATGTAGAGTACTCTTTACATCAGTGATGGCGAACCTATGACACGCGTGTCAGAGGTGACACGCGAACTCATTTTTTTGGTTGATTTTTCTTTGTTAAATGGCATTTAAATGTATAAAATAAATATCAAAAATATAAATCTTTGTTTTACTATGGTTGCAAATATCAAACAATTTCTATATGTGACACAGCATCAGAGTTAAGTTAGAGTTTTTCAAAATGCTGACACGCCGAGCTCAAAAGGTTCTCCATCACTGCTTTACACAAAACAAGAATAGACAGAGAGCTGTCAGAGGGGAAGGGGGTTGGGGGCTGAGTGAAAAAGGTGAAGGCTTAAGAAAAAAACTCATGAACACAGACAACAGTATGGTAATTACCAGAGGGAAAAGGGGGTGGTGGGAGGTAGAAGAGGGTATGGGGGATAACTGATAATGGAAGGAGACTTGGCTTGGGTAGGTGAATACACAATACAATATACAGATTATGTATTATAGAACTATACTCCTGAAACCTATATAATTTTATTAACCAAAATTCAATTTTAAAAATCTCATGCAAAAAAAAAAATAGAAAAATCCAGACATAAAAGAAAGTCATATTTAAGAATGACACAAAAGTCAGGGGGAAAGGGAATATGTCTTTATGTATGTAAAAGATTTACATTTTTTCCAGCTTTATTGACATACAATTAACACATAACATTGTGTAAGTTTAAGGTGTACAATGTGATGATTTGATACACAGACTGGGTGGGACAAAAGTAGGTCTACAGATGTGAGTACACAAAACAGTTTATTCTTATATTACTAATTAATTACTAGAGGCCCAGCACATGAAATTCATGCATGGGTAGGATCCCTAGGCCTGGCTGGTGATAAGGGCCAATCAGGGCCTTCCTTCCAGCTGCCGGCTGGGGCCTCCCTTCCCCGGCTGCCAACTGCCAACCAGGGCCTTCCTTCATTCCACGCTGCCCCTGGTGGTCAGTGCATGTCATAGCGAGCTATCGGTCTTCCGGTCGAACTCCCGCAGGGACAATTTGCACACTAGGCTTTTCTATATATAGATTGTATTATTTTCCAAATGAGCAACTGTAAACCTCCTTTTGCCCCACCCTGTATATTTTTCAAAATGTTTACTACAATAAGGTTAGTTAACATATCCTTCACCTCACATAATTACTTTTGTTGTTGTTGTTTATGTAATGGTGAGAACATTTAAGATCTACTCTCTTAGCAACTTTCAAGAGAAATGTTCAGGGTTGCTTTTGAAACAAACAAAAAAACACACACAAACAAATGATTTTCCAACTGCAGGTGAAGAAGTTTGGGTTAGTCTAAGGAAGAATGTATTGAAAAATAAAAAACTTGTGAACCTTTCTGCTTTAGTAGAATAGAATATCTGGAATTTCAGATTAGGGCAAGCATCCTATGTTGGATATAACTTAAACTGGGTCAGGCTTATGACTAAACTAAAAAGCACCTTGGGAGTCCCTCTAGCACATGAACCTATGATTAAATGAATCTGTTTCTGTGATACAGTCCTGGGAGCTCTCTGGTACAGGTGCAAGGACAAGTGAATCCTTCACTGCATGAACCTAAAAATAATTCAATTCAAAGAAAAAAAGAAAATTGTGCATGTAGGCAACATTAACTTCAATGTGTAAAACTGGAGTTACACGCTGAAGTTAATGTTGCCTACATGCACAATTGATTGGTGAAAGATTTTACTGTGGTGTAACAAATAAAGCAAAGTGTTGACTTGTGTTCTGTGTGGTGTTACTGAGTGCAACATATGGATTTATTAAGGCTTAGAAAAGAATTATTAATTATTATTACAATCAAGAATTCAAAACATCCAACATAAAAAACACATAGAATTCTGGAGAAATTTATCGATAGCCAAATCCTTCACAGTGAAGTAAAATACTATCCACTGAAAAAAAGTATTAAAATACGATCAGTAAGCTGTGGGGAAGAAAGCTCTGTGCATAAATGGTTCTTCTTCACAGATAAATAGCTTCTGCAAAGATTTTTTTTCTTGTTATTACTGTTAATATGTTGTTTAAATGTGCTATAAGCAACAATCATCATTCATGGCTTGTGGGAATGCAAAATGGTACAGCCACTTTGGAAGATGGTTCAGCAGTTTCTTATAAATCTAAGCATTCTCTTAACCTTATGATTCAGCAATCATACTCCTTGGTATTTAGCCAAATTAGTTGAAATTTATGTCCATACAAAAACTTACATACAAATGCTTACAGCGGGTTTATTTATATTTCCAAACTTGGAAACAAACAAGATATTCTTCAATAGGTAAATAAATAAACCATGGTATATCTATACAATTGAATATTATTCAACCATAAAAATAGGCTCTCAAGCCACGAAAAAACATGGAGGAACCTTAAATGCATACTGCTCAAAGAAGCCAGTCTGAAAAGAGAAAACTCTGGAGACAATAAAGAAATCAGCGGTTATCAGAGGTTATGGCGGAAGGAGGAATAAATAGATAAACCCAGAGAATTTTTTAGGGCAGTGAAACTATTCTGTATGATACTGTAATGGTGCATATATGTCCTACATTTGTCAAAACCCACAGTCTGTACAACAGAAAGAGTGAACCCACTGTAGATTTTAGTTAATAATAATGTAGCAATACTGGTTCATCAATTAAAACAAATGTACCATATTAATGCAAGATGTTAATAATAGGGGAAACTGAGAGGAGAATGGATAAAAGAGATGTGGGGAATCTCTGTACTTTTTGTTCAATTTTTCTGTAAATGTAAAACTGTTCTAAAAATTAAGTCTATTAATTTTTAAGTAATATAAAATAAATGTTAAGAATTAAATTATTCAAATAAAAATATGTGCGGCTGATAAACAAAAAATCTTGAATATTAGTTATACAAATACAAATGACAATGAAGTACTATTTCTCCTATTAACTTTAAAAGAAATTTTAAGTACACTGAGACCTGTACTTTTGTACACAGTTGATAGAAAGGAAAAACCATGACAGTCTTCCTGGAAAGCAATTTGGCAAGAATCTCAAACACATTTATTTCCCTTGTCTCAATAGTCCTAGGAATCTATATTTTAAAAGTGTGTGTGTGAGAAAGATTTTATAATAATGTAAAACTTGGAACAACAAAGGAATGATTAAATAAATTGTTGCATGCTCATATGATGACATATTACATAACCAATAGAAGTTATGCTTAAAGAATCTATATCTTACCTAATAATAGACAAACATGTAAATTAACTGTCCCTCTGCTACACTCACCAGCCAATCAGAAGAGTATGCAAATTAACCCAACAAAGATGGCGGTTAATTTGCATACGTAGGGGCAAAGCGGCAGAGCGAAGACTGAAGGCTCCATCCGGAGCCGTGAAGACTGAAAGACTCTGGGAGCCACGAAGACTGAAGGCTCCGGCCGGAGCGAAGGCCTGGGTCCCGGGTGCTGGAGGAAAACCGGTGCCGGCAGCCAGCAGAAGGGAAGGCCTATTGCACGAATCTCTTCGTACAACAGGCCTCTAGTATATATATAAAAGCCAAGCGACCGTAACGATAGAATGACCCCAACAACCAAAACGACCGGTTGCTATGACACACACTGCCGCCCCAACTGCCTGCAGCCCCTTCCCCCAGCCAGTCCCGCCCCTGATCGGATGTCCCACCCCAATCGGGGGCAGAGCAGGCCGGCCAACCTCCCAATTCCCCTACCCCCCGCCTGCCTGGCCCGATTGGTCCCCATCAGGGCAGCTGGCTGGACCCCACCCATGCACAAATCCGTGCACTGGGCCTCTAGTATTTAATAATGGAAAAATGTCATATAATTATTAGTCCCATAGTTTTTAAATGGGAATATCCTTATTGATATTTCAGTTATGTTGTTTGAAAATTAAAATAATGCCAATAAGTGAATTATACATTAATATAATGTTCTGTAACATGCTTTTTTCACCTAGTAATATATTATTCTTGTATAAAAATATATATGAATATATATTTATGAAGTATGAAGTGCTTCCACACAATAAAATACTAAGAAACTGTTTTAAAAAGATGAAAGACAGATGTATAAATCTACGTCTGTCTTTCATCTTTTAAAAACAATACATCTTTTTAAAACAGTTTCTTAGTGTTTCATTGTGTGGAAGCACTTCATAGTTCATAAATGCATCAATATTTTTATTTACAGTATTTCATTGGATGACTGTAACAATACACTATCATAGAAAATCCTGTTTTCAGGGACCTGTTGGTTGATTTTGTGTGTCAGTTTGTCCATCTGTATGAATACAAGGTTTTCCAGAAGCCTATATACCAAAATATTATTAATAGTAGTAGGATTAGGGGTAATTTAAATTGTCTTTTTTTATAACCAGTTGTATTTCCCAAATGTTATATAAAATGTTAATTACGTTTATATTAAAAGAAAAACTTTAATGAGTTCTCTCTACCTGGTTGATTTAAAAGTTCCAGGCATTAGTAGCATCAAGATCATTAAGGAAGGTGCTCTGTTGGGGTAGCTCCAGCTGGCAGTCAGGCTCGACTCTTTCTTGTGCTTTACCAAGCCTGGCATCCTCTCAGACTGTTCTTCCTCTCGGATGTCCCTTCCCACACCAGTTCTGCTTCTCCAAACCTCCTCCCTCCTTCAAAGCCCAAATCAACTCCTACCTCCTCCAGGGAGCCTCTTAGGATTATTCTAACCTGAATAGCACTTACGTTAATCATTAAATACTAATTATTTTCTGGTTTCTTGTCTCTTCATTCCAACCAGACCATAAGCACCCTGAGGATAAACTCTTGATCCTACCTATTTGGACTCTTCACAGTGCCTCGTAATATAGTGGACACCTAATAAATACCTATTTGTTCTTAAATAAGATAATAAAGATGAAAACATCCAGCACAATGCTCACCACATAGTAGATAATCAATAAATATCTGTTTTATATGGAAGGATAATTTCTCAACTCCAAATTAACAAGACAGGGAAGGAATATTCAACCACTCCATGGCAGAGAGGGCAAGAGCAAGAACACTAAGGAAGAGCCACAGCTCTCCTACCTGAGGTCACATCATGAAGGAAGTGAACACACAGGCCAGGGTACATACCCAGTACGGGGATCGATGTTTCCCTTCCTCTCTAAAATCAATTTTAAAATTTCTTTTTAAAAATTAAAAAGAAAAGATGTTTGAGGTTAATTCAATCTTCACACAAAACATATCTTCAAACTACTTTACATTAAAAAGGACATCTTTGATCATTTTAATCAGGTGGTTTTATTTTGCCAACACAGTATTTGATTTACTGTGTACACCTCTGCATTTTACCTGTTCTTTCCATATGCACTATCTGCCTTCCAAGCAGATAGTTAAAACTTGATTTTTAAAAAATATTGTTCATGTTTTTTGGCGTTGACTTTTCAACAATTCCAGCAGATTCCACCTATTTGGCATAATGTTAAGGACATTTCTGCCCAATTCATATGTGTTTCCAACTGCTAAAAAACCTTGAGCAGGAATCAAAGCTATTTATTCTGTACCTGGACAAGGCTTAAAAGGCACATCCCAGAGGAAAGCAAGGCATTTATTCAAATTCACTCTAAAATATTCTCTCCCCAGGTGCTCTCATCTCTATTCAATTTCTTCATTACTACCCATACAGAAATGACTCACAAATTTCTATCTCCAGTCCAAGTCTCTGTCTTCTCAGACTTCAAACTTAACTATACAACTGGCAACTTGCCTTATCCTCTTGAGATTCTCAAAAGTGCCCAACCTCGCCGAAACCGGTTTGGCTCAGTGGATAGAGCGTCAGCCTGCGGACTGAAGGGTCCCAGGTTCGATTCCGGTCAAGGGCATGTACCTGGGTTGCGGGCACATCCCCAGTAGGAGATGTGCAGGAGGCAGCTGATCGATGTTTCTCTCTCATCGCTACCCATACTCACAAATACTCCTAACCTGGTTTCCTTCCATAGTGGCTCACCTCAGTGAACTAGTATCCCATTGAGCAAGCCTGAAAACCAGAAGTCATCCATGACACCCCCTCTCCCTCACCTTCATGGCCAAACCATTCCCCAGCACTGTCAAAATTGTTTGTTTCCCTCTATCTTCTCCACCATTTTTGCCAAGCTTTGTCTATTTTAGTAACTCCTACTCAGTCTACTTGTATCCTTTAAAACCCAGTGAAACCTATTCACCATATTACAGAAAAAGCAAAAAATTTAATACATATTATATTCCTTGACCCTCCACTATTACAGGGCTTTTGCATGTACTGTTTTCTTGACTTGAATCACTCTTCCCTCCTCGATAACTTCAATTCCTTCACATTTCAGCTCAAGCATCACTTTACAGGGAAGCTTTCTTTGGCTTTTATGAGCAGGTCAACCCCCCCCCCCCCCCCCCCCCCCCCCCCCCCCCGTCTAGCACTTTGTATATCTCCTTCACAGAGTTCCTTAAGTTGTTATCTCACTAATCAAGCCATAAAGGCATGAATTTTTCTAATTGCTTTCTCCCTACAGTATCCACGCACCTAGCATACTGTCTGACACATAATCGTTGCTCAAGAGATATTTATGGGGTAAATACATAAACTAAAATATAAATAATCAACATAAAATCCTTTCCCAAGAGTAAGTTTTTAAGACAACTATAAACCAGAAGGAGAATAAAGCATTTCCTTGAATAAAAGAACATATGAAAAAAAAATGTCTAGCACACAATCCTATCTAATAATAGAGAAACATGGTAATTAGCCGTACCTCCGCTACCCTTTCCATTGGCTAATCAGGGCGATATGCAAATTAACTGCCAACCAAGATGG
>NW_005353967.1:19738489-19747364 GCF_000412655.1 Myotis brandtii
CTGGCCAGGCACCCCAGTGGGGACCCCCACCCTGATCCAGGACACCCTTCAGGGCAAACCAGCTGGCCCCCACCTGTGCACCAGGCCTCTATCCTATATAGTAAAAGGGTAATATGCCTCCCAGCACCGGAATCAGTGGAGCTGTGAGGCCTCCCAAACCCGGGATCAGCGGAGCCACGAGACCTCATGCCCCGGGATCAGCAGAGCCGGGAGTCCTCCCAGCACCGGGATCAGCGGAGCAGCGAGGCCTCCTGGCACCGGGATCAGTGGAGCAGTGAGGCCTCACTGCCCCTGTGTCAAGCGGAGCCGCGAGGCCTCCCAGCACCGGGATCAGCGGAGCCATGAGGCCTCCGGGCACTGGGATCAGTGGAGCCACGCGGCCTCCTGGCCCCTGGAACAGCGTGACAGGGGGCAGAGCCCAAACCCCCTGATCACCCTGCGGCTGTGTGTGTGACAGGGGGTGGGGCCACAACCTCCCTATCCGCCCTGCTCTGTTCATGACAGGGGAAGGCGCCCCAACCCCCTGATCGGCCCTGCTCTGTGGGTGACAGGGGGCGGTGCCCCAACTCCCCTATTGGCCCTACTCTATGCGTGACAGGGGGGAGCTCCCCAACCCCCTGATGGGCCCTGCTCTGTGGGTGACAGGGGGCGGCGCCCCAACCCCCTGATTGGCCCTGCTCTGAGCCCGACCAGGGGCTGCACCTAGGGATTGGGCCTGCCCTCTGCCACCCGGGAGCGGGCCTAAGCCAGCACGTCGTTATCTCCCAAGGGGTCCCAGACTGTGAGAGGGCACAAGTGAGGCTGAGGGACACCCCCGCCCCACTGCCAGTGCACAAAATTTTGTGCACCGGGCCTCTAATAGGTAAATAATGTTGTAAAAAGTTACCTGTTTTAAAACTTTCAAAGGACCAATATCTGCATTCTGTTTCTCTGTGTATTTATGGAGAGCAGGAACAAAGCAATGCATTCTGCTTCCAGGATGCTAATAATGAAATGTTTTTGTCTGTCTGTTTCTGTTCCTTGAACATTCTTTGCTTTGTATAAATTTACACAAAATATAACAGGCCAAATGAAAAAAAGAGTTGCAAGGATTTCTACTTTGCAAGTTGGGCAGGGTGCCTAGATGGGACAAAATTTAGGTCTTCCTATTAAATGGATACACAGCTGTCTAGTCTTAAGCCTCAGATAAAAAGCATCTACTACAAAGAAAATCATCTCTAAATATGGAGCAGAGAATTCAGGATTTCAAGTTTAGCTTCCTCCGTGTGAAAGACATTCAAAGGGGTCAAAGGTGAAGTGTTTAATCTTGAGTTCAGTTAAGGACACATTCCAGTAAGGAAAAGCTGTGGGGCTTATAATTGTTTTATAAAACAGTGTGAAGAGAATTGTTTGGCTCTCATTTGCACATGACAGACTCACGATTCATTTCTTTAAATATGAAGCCCGAAATCACCCCATCTAAAATTATGTTTCCTGCCAACATCACTTAGTAACTACACAGTGGAATGAGCACTGGCCTGGAGGCTACACCCACAGATCTGAGATGATGACATGCTCTTCAATTTACAAGAACTCTGCTCGGGACACTTGGGTTCTTGTCCCATTTCTCTGGCACTAATTAGCTCTGTGGCTCTCACACAGTCTCAGATCTTCACGTGTAAAATGAAAAGTTGGATTTGTTAAGTTTTTAAAGCCCCTTGCAGTTCTAAATCCTTTGATTCATGCCTAAATCACTGCCAGGAGACTGGATCAAGTCGCTGACTTGGTCTGTGGAGTCCCGAGTGCATTGGGTGCAGGGGTTCCTGCTCTTGGTAAAGGTTGGTTCCTAAGAGGAATTTATAGCACCATCGAAAAGTGAGCAGAGGAGAAACCTTTCTTTTCCTCAGCAGAGGGGTATAAGCAGCCGCCAGGCTGGGCTGACTGGAGGGGTGGGGTGGGAAAAAGGAGTAGGAAGGGCAAGGCCGCCATGATGATGAGGCAGTTTTGCCCCCCAAATGGCACTGGCCAGACTTCCCTTCACTACTGCTGGGATCTCAGCAGGCAGGCCACTGACCTCACCTTCTGCGACAGTGATTCACAGGACTCAACCCAATAATATGAACTCTTCCATACCAACCTTGTCATGGAGCAGCCCTCCCTGCAGTTTTTAAATTGTTCGTTTATTTTATTTTATTTTTCAATTACGGTTTACAAGCAGTATTACTAGTATTTTGTATTAGTTTCAGGTGTACAACATATACTTGATTGGACAATCACATACTTTACAAAGTGTTCTTCCCTGGCACCATACATAGTTATTACAGTTGTCCTGCCTATATTCCCTATGCTGTACTTTACATCCCTAGGATGATTTTGTAACTACCACTTTGTACATCTTAATCCCTTCAGTATTTTCACCCATCCTCCCAACCTCCCTCCACTCTGGTCTGTGACTATTTTGTTTATTTTGTTCTTTAGGATTTAAAGAACAAAATGGTATTTGTCTTTCTCTGACTAATTTATTTCACTTAGCATAATATGCTCAGGTCCCTCCATGCTGTTGCAAATGCTAAGATTTCATTCTTTTTTATGGCCCAGTGGTATTTCATCATATATATGTAGCACTACTTTTTTATCCACCTGTCTATTGATGAGCACTTGAGTTGCTTCCATGTCTTGGCTATTGCAAATAATGCTGTAATGAATACAAGGGTGGATATATTCTTTTGAATTAGTGCTTTGGGTTTCTTCAGATATATACCCAGAAGTGAAATCGCTGGGATTCTGATTTTAAGGAAAATGCTTTTAGTTGTTCCCCTGTTGAGTATTATGTTAGCTGTAGGTTTGTCATATATGGCCTTTATTATGTTGAGGTATGTTCCCTTTATTCCCACTTTGCTGAGAGCTTTTATCATAAATGGGTACTGGATTTTGTCAAATGCTTTTCTGCATCTATTGATATGATCATATTATTTGTATTCTTTACTTTATGTAATGTATCATGTTAATTGATTTGCAGATATTGTACCAACCTTGCATCCCAGGAATAAAACCCACTTGGTCAATGTATTGCTGAATTCAGTTTGCTAATAGTTTGTTGATGATTTTTGCATATATGTTCATCAGAGATACTGACCTATAATTTTTTTCTCTGTAGTGTCTTTATCTGGTTTTGGAAATAGTATAATCCTGGCCTCCTAAAACAGGTTTGGGAATCTTCCCTCCTCTTGAATTATTTGAAGTAGTTTGAGAAGGATGGGTTTTAGTTCTTCTTTGAATGTTAGATAAAATTCACCTGTAAAGTCATCTAGCCCAGGGTTTTTGTTTCTTGAAAGTTTTTTGATTACTGCTTCAATTTCATTAATTGTAATTAGTCTGTTCAGATTTTCTTCTTGATTCAGATTTGGAAGACTGTATGTTTCTAGGAATTTAACTATTTCTTCCAGATTGTCTAATTTGTTGGCACATCATTGTTTATAAGCTATCCCTTCATTTTTTTTAAAAAATGTATTTTGTCAAGTAACCATCTGGCTGGGTTATTCCACAACAGAAGGTGTTAAAAGCAAAGAGAAATACCTGCACAAGAAGGACTTTTCAAATAGGAGGCATAAACTCAAGCTGCCTCAATCACTTTGTGCTTCCTTCCCCAGCAGAGAAGAGAAACACTCCTTTTTTTTTAACATCTCAAAATCGGGTGCCTTGTCCCTACTCAGGGCTTTACCATGGGCAAAAGGCCAGTGTCAGCTTCTCAGTCTATACGAAAGTATTGTTTGTTCAACTAATCTACCAGGAGAAGATTCTAAATTAAATTTTCTTGCCTTGTTTTATAAATGATATACTGCTATGCTCAGCATACTTTTTTCCAAATGTTACATGAAATGGAATATGTCAAAGTAAGTTTCAAATTTCATACTTGTAACTATACAATCTCTAACATGTAGCAAGATGTTATCAAAGTATAATCTGCTTAAGAGTAATGTTAATTGAGATTTTTACTTGGCTATAATATACATTTGTCATTTCTTGGGGAAAAATTTTTGTCAAGTCCCTTCTGAATTATGTTTCTTAATTTTCTTCTGTTTTATTTTTTTTATTCTGCATTTTATTACTGAAATACATTGTCCTACCCATCCCACCCCACCCCACAATAAAAATCTCCCAGATCTCCCATTCCTTCCCTTCATCCCCAAGGCAGTCCTGCACAAGTGCTCAAGAATTCACTTCCCACTGGACATTTTGGAGTGTGTCCAAGGGGTAGCCAAGTGGAAACTACCAGGAGCCTTTGTGGAGAAAAATGGAGAGGGGTGAGGTAGCTCAGGAGGAGCTTGTTTGAGGGCCTTGGCCACTTGCTCATAGACAAGCTCGATGTCCTCAACATCTGGACCGGTGGAGATGAACTGTCCATGCATAAGCATTGGGCAAGTACCGACGCACACCTTGGGACACCTGAGATGGAGAATCCGCGGTACTTCTTACACACCACCTGTACTATGTGGAGCTGTGGCAATGGGCTGCACTCAGCCAGAATGAGCTCATCGCCATCCAGAAACTTCCTCTGAGAGATGCCCAGCACTGGTCTCATCCACTTCTTCCGGGGGCAGGGCGGGGGGGGCGTTGTCAAGTAATGATCTAAACTTTCAGGGCTTTCAGGAGCCCCTTCTCCAGATTATCACTGAGGCTTGGGTTTGAATTCTTGATGTAGGGAGAAAATCTGGCAAGTATGACCAGGCCACCTGTGTTGTATTCAGGGTTCAGAGTTGCCTATTTGGGGTACCTGGAGGACACAGCACTGCCTCCAAAAATTGCTTAATCTTGCTGGTGACTTGTGCACACTTCGTTGCCGTACAGCAGAAATGGGAGCTGCCCTCCTGAGCACAGCTTCTGTACCATCTTGGTTAACCTCCTGGTGTCAGTGGTGGTGATGCTGAAGGTGATTCCCTTGAGCCAGAGCACCATGAAGAGTCTCTGGGAGAAGGGGCCCTCTGTCTCGCCCCATCCCTGGTAGCCTTTACAAACAATTCGACCAGAAGTTGTTCTTCAGCCATGGTTGCACTGGAGTCCAGGAAGTTGCCTTCGCTGAGGGAAAGGGAGGGACCCAGGTGCAGGAAGGCGGGTCTCACAAGCAAAGATTCTCTCCCCAAGAGCTAGGACTGTCCCCTCAGCTCAACACCAGCTGGGTCAGACTCACTCACTTTAGACTGGCCCTCCACCAGTCCAGTAGACCCTATACTCAGCTCCTTCAGCTCAATCCCCTCTGGGGCTGGATCAAGGAGCTCTTCTATTTTATTTGAATAAAAAATTGACTTTCATCTTAAGTAAGCATGATAAAAAAGAAAATTTCTGTCTGAAAAAGTCCACAATATGAGCCCATTCTTTTATTATCCAGTCCTGCAACATTATCTTGGGTATTTTTAGCTTAAGCCAATCTTTCAATGTTTACTCTATGTATGTAAATAATACAAGTTCTTTTAGAAATGCTACTTATATTCCAAAAAAGCAATCACTCTGATTGCCCACTGCTGTCATTCCAGTCTTAAGGGTTCTAATCCAAATTCGTGGGTGACTGGAAAGACACCACCCTCATCCTATTGGATTCATTATGAATAACACAAAGATAATGACACTTGTAATTACTGTCAGATAGCTTGCCACCTTCTTAGAAGTTCCCAAAAGCAAGATGCCCCAAATGTGTACTCATAATTGTTTATTAGTCAGTCAGATTACAAAGCAAACTATAGCTTACTCAAAATAAAATGGCACTTTTTCATTTTTTAAATTTGATTTACAGTGTTTCTAAGTTAAACACCGAGTATAAATATGGATATGCATAATATAAATACCTGAGCTATTTGCATGAAAGTACCATTATAAATAGAAGTCAACCTATAACAAGTTTTGTTTTAGGAGAGTTATTGTTTAAATTCAATGTTGGAAGTAGTCAAATTCCACTAAATAAGGAGATTATTTTCTTTATAAGGCAAATTGTGTGTTTCAGTGAATATTCAAAAAGGAACACTTCAAATTCCTTATCTTCAGATTTTGGAAAATCTTAAGATAAAGAATAAAGTCCTATCTGCTCTCTGGTTTTCTCATTCCCCTCTACATTATAAATTAAATCTCATAATATTGTTTTGAAAGTTGTTATCTTCCTTCCTTCTGACTCCACATTCTATTTTAACATAGTAAATTTGTTAACAATTTGACACCCAAAACTCTATGCCTATTTTCATCTATCTCCATAGTAACTGCATTCAGCACAATGTAAAACATTAAATTAAAGACAACAACATATAACTAAGAAGCAATTGTTTTCTAAGTACTATGAGCCAGTCCAGTATATCTGCTATAAATTCCATCAACAACTTTGTAATGGAATTGACTATGCCCTTTAAATAATCACCCTTTTGGGAGAAATGACATCAAGTTAACATATTAAATCGTGCGTTATTCTATAGGATTGCTTAAGATATAATAGTAAAGACAAAACAATTGCCCAGGCTGAAATCCAAAGGCAAGGCAAATCATAAAGGCAGATGTGGCTTCCCCAAGACTTGAGCAAAACTATTACAGTACTTCCCCCAAGGAGGAAACTCATTGGAACACCCCTGAGTCACTTGCAAATTGTTATGTGACATCAACTCACTTCTATCATAAGCAATTTCAATGTAAACATTTAAAGCCACATATGATGATTTCATAGGCCTGAATGTTCTCTTGATAGCTAAAGATGACAGATTCCAAAGGCGATTTAGCCAAGTGACAGTAACCCTGTAGATGCCTGCTAGGAGGGCTGACCAGCACAACATAGTAACTTATAGGTTTATATGTTGGTTTCTCCAGCACTCATCATTATAATGTTCAAGTGCTGTAACATATCAAACATTACAACACAATAGACTGCCAAAGGCTTACACAACAAAGCCACACTCTCCTTGGTGAATGAATCAGATAATTACAATGAAAATATCATCAACAAGGATCATAAACTGAAACTAATATTAAAGAAAACAAATGAAGCTTTACTGTGTAGAAAAAAACAACAACCATAAGATTCTGACCTAGAATAATAAAATCCTATAGTTGGAAAGAGTCTTAGAGGTCATCTGATTCAGCAATCCACCTGATGCAGAAGTTTATTCTACAATGTTCTTGACAAGTGGCCATTCAGCCTCTCTTTATTCCTGTCCAGTGCCCAAGAGTGCACTATTGTTACTGACTCAAAATTTGCCTTGCTGAAACTTCCACTCATGACTGTTTTCTAGAGCTTTTAAATTAATTAAGTCTCTGTACTAAGTCAGTTGGTTTTTTAAAAATACATAATAATAAAATAGCAAGCACTTATTGAGTACTTACTTTGTGCCAAGCATTTGACTAGGTATTTATATGAATCATCTTATTTATTTAGTGATTATAAGTGTAAACTCTGGAGCCAGAATGTCTGAGTTAGAATTCTGGCTCTGCATTTACTAGCTATATGACATTAGAAAAGTCATTTAGCCTCTCTGTACTTCAGTTCCTCAACTATAATATAGGAATAATAATAATGTCTACATGATACGGTTGATAGGAAAATTCAATGCTAGTATATGTAAAGTGTTTAGAATAGTGCTCAGCACATGATAACGACTGTAAAAATGTTGTTGTGCTACTCATTGTTATTATTATTTCTCATAATCCCATTCTACAGGTGAGAAGGCTGAGGTTTAGTAAAGAGTTTAGGCAACATAAGTCTGGGATTTTCAATTATCATTGTTCATTCACATCTGGAAAAGATTTATTATGTAATTTATTTGCTATTTCTCATGTATTTGCTGTTCCATTTAGCTTTGCATATTAGTCTATTTAAATTGATTCCATGTTGGGAACTTTCTTCAGTGTTTGATTTGTTCTAAGAGTTTGGAACCAAGAGTATGTCTTCTTCAAAAGAAGCATTCCTAATATTATATTCTCTAGTGAAACAAAATCATCTAGTGTTAAACCAGAGATGGTAAATGTATGTTTAAAAAACTGTATTATAAAATGTATCAAGAATCATAAAATAATTTAAAGGCTTTGATTCAATGATCCTACTCATGGAAAGTTATTCTAGGGAAATAATTGAACAAGTGAACTACATACCTCCAAATCTTCCTTACAGCATTATCAGCTCCATTCTCAAAAATATATTAGGGGTATAGTTAGGTAAATCATGGTAAATAAACATGAAGGGAAATTATGTAGTAATTAAATAATCATTATGAAACATGGAAAGAAGTTTATAATAAATTTTAAAAAGCACCCAAAGTTGAGTTATAATGGAATTATCACTATATTTTAAAATTTATCTTTATTGTTGAAAGTATTACAGATGTCCCCCTTTTTCCCCCCTCATTGACTTCTGCCCCTTCCTCAGGCCTTCACTGCACTATTGCCTGTCCATGAATTATGGATATATACATGTAAGTTCTTTGGTTAATCTCTTCCCGTCTGCCCCCACTCTGAAATTCATCAGTTTGTTGCATGCTTCCATGTCTCTGGGTCTATTTTGTTTGTCAGTTTAATTTGTTCAATAGATCCCACATATAAGTGAGATCATGTGATATTTATCTTTCTCTGACTGGCTTATTTCACTTAGCATAATACTCTCCAGGTCCATCCATGCTGCCTCAAAGGGTAAGAGAGCCTTCCTTTTTTACAGCTGCATAATATCCCATTGTGTAAACGTACCACAGTTTTTTTAACCATTCATCTACTGATGGGCACTTGGGCTGTTTCCAAATCTTAACTATTGTGAATAATGCTGCTATGAACATAAGGGTGCATATATTCTTTTTGTTTTTAATATATTTTATTGATTTCTTTACAGAGAGAAGGGGAGAGGGATAGAGAGTTAGAAACATCAATGAGAGAGAAACAT
>NW_005353967.1:19747402-19754638 GCF_000412655.1 Myotis brandtii
ACCAGAGTTAAGTTAGGGTTTTTCAAAATGCTGACACGCCGAGCTCAAAAGGTTCGCCATCACTCCTCTATCCACTGAGCCTAACTGGTTAGGGCGGTTGCATATCTTCTTTCTGATTGGTGTTTTAGGATTCTTAGGATATATGTCTAGAAGTGGGATCACTGAGTCAAATGGCAGTTCCATTTTTAATTTTTTGAGGAAAAAATTGTTTTTTTTTCATAGTGGTTGTACCAGTCTGCATTCCCACCAGCTATGTACTAGGTAGGGTTCCTTTTTCTCCACATCCTTGCCAGTACTTGTTGTTTGTTCACTATTAATATATGTATACTTAAAAATAAAACTGGGGGAAAATATCCCAAAATGGAAATAGTTCTGTTAAAATGGTACAAGCACTGGCTCACTTCAAAAAAATGTTTTTTATATAATAGGATACTATATTTAGTGACAATGAGCTAAAACTACATATATTAATATGAATAAGTCTTTTTTTAAGCTTTCTTCCATTTCTTTTCTTTCTTTTTCTTTCTTTTCTTTCTCTTTCTTTCTCTTGCTCGCTCCTTCCTTCCTTCCTTCCTTCCTTCCTTCCTTTCCACCTTGTCACACCACCATTGAAGCAAAACAACACAATATGCTGCTGCTGCTTCACCCAAAAGTGTTATTGTTGTTGTTGTTTTTTAAATATATTTTATTGATTTTTTACAGAGAGGAAGGGAGAGGGATAGAGTGTTAGAAACATCAATGAGAGAGAAACATCAATCAGCTGCCTCCTGCACACCTCCTACTGGGGATGTGCCCGCAACCAAGGTACATGCCCTTGACCGGAATCGAACCCGGGACCTCTCGGTCAGCAGGTTGATGCTCTATCCACTGAGCCAAACCGGTTAGGGCCAAAAGTGGTGTTTTTACTTTGACCTTTATTGACAGCTCAGTGGGTCATTAGCAAAAGGCCCACGGAGTGCTTTTAAAAGGGGTATGAATAAATCTTGAGCACAAAAATCTTCAGTAAGGTAGATATGACTTCATTTCATTTATACAAAGTTGTTAAAACTTATAAATGCCATACCATATATTGTTACAAACACACATACACATGTGGTAAAAGTTTAAATATCTGGATAAAAATGATAAATACCAAAATTTAGGCTAATGATTACCTCTAGGGCTAGGGAGGGAAATTTGTCCAGGGAAAGATTCACCAGGAAAACGTATTTCTTAACCTCGTTAGAGAGTAACCCGGTTATTTAACAGTATTATCTTCTTCCAGTGGTTCTCCACCCATCTAAGCAGTTTATTAAAAATACAAATGTCTGGATGCCACCACTCTAGATTAGATTCAATTGGTTTAAAGTAAAATCTGGGCATCAATAATTTGAAAAGTTCCCAGTTAATTCTAATGAGCACCCAGAGTCAAGAACAATGTATTTTTGGTATAGCTAAACTATATATTAATAATGATTACAACTGACCTTTAATATGGCTATGTTGTTTTAGCCATAAAAATATGAGGCTATATTTATACATACATACACACATACATACATACATATCTTCGATTCTGCTTCACTTAGAAAACTAGAGAACACTGCAGCTCTCTGAGGCCAGGTATCCGTGGACTCTTTGCTGTCCAAATACAAAGAACCCAGCATGTGCATTATGCAAGAGTGGAAACCAAGCCCAAACAGATCAGGGAAACAGAACTGTTTAAATTGTCATGCCAGCAACAGCACAACTGAAAATGACACCCCCATAGTATTGTTTTCCCTGTAGAGTGAATTTCACAAGAGCTCCCTTGTAGAGGACGACCTCTACGCCTGCAGCTTCCTCCTCTGGGCCTCTCTCTGACTGTAATAAAGGAGAGAAGAGAAAGAAGCCGATCTGTTAGGTCTCTGCAAGGCAGGCTTGTCAGATTTCCATGATGCCAGGCCAGCAGCTACAGTGGCAGAATCACCCTGTGGGCCAACAAGGAAGATAAACAATTGCCTTCTGAGGCAATTGAGGATGGTCTCGAAGTCATGAGAAGAAGCCAAAGGAAGCTGCAGTGGCCAATGACAAACTCATCTAGCTTCCTCAGGTTAGGTAGATGAGGAAGCGGAGCTCACAAGTGTTGACGACAGGACTACTCCACCTGCTCACCAGCTGTTCACCCTCCTTAGCCTCTCCCTCTTCTCCATTCCTTTCTGTCAGACTCCCCATGAATTTCTGTCCTGATCTTCTACAGAGTGGGGAATGTGAAGAAGAGGAGAGTAGACGGAGATGAAGTCATAACTTTTGTGTTAAAAAACAACAACAACAACCAATAAATAAATAAAATATAGAAAGAGTAGGGGGAAAGCCAAATTAATAGAATAACTTTTATGAATTGAAATTTTGGGCTTTAGCAACTTAAAATTAGATGCCCTTAAAGAGAAAAGAAATGCCACCTTTTGGTGAAAACAATAACAAAACAGTAACTCATTTCTGCACTATTTACTACACAATCTGTCATCAATGGAACCTAAGTTCTAACAGGACAATTGACACTTACAGTCCTGTTAGTCCAAGGCCCCATCATACGAAACTGTGGGAATATTTTTACTAAGGTACTTGAAAATTCCAATGGGTCACAAAAGGTTAAGTAAAAGGAAAGAAGAGACATATAAAATGAAAGCAGCACTGCTAAAATTAATTTTTATTAACTATCCTAATATTTTTAAATGGGGATATTTGAATAAAATATCCTGGCTAAGACAAGCTAAGGAGTACCATGTTAAAAACAGTGACTTCCTTTTCTTAGAAAAGGGAATTTATGTCAGCAAGTGGCTCTTATGGTCCATTTGTAGGAAGAAGTTCATTAGAAAAGAGGCCTCTCAATTTTCTCCAGACTGAAGGAACAGTGATTAATTTTGAGATGTTATGGATGAGTGAGCATGAAAACAAACGTGGGCAGAAGCAGGAAGCTAAGGAATGCTAACAACCACTGCTAATGTGCCTGGCACACAATTTTTAAAAAAAATTATTTCTCCAAAGCTAATCATCCTAACATCAGAAACGAAAGCTGAGGGATTAAGCTCTAGTCCAAGAACAGTTTTGACAATATTAATTACATTGGTAAACAAACTCAGAAACAATAAAAATAAATCAAACCATGTTTCAGCTCCAGTGAAAAGGCAGTGTTTGCCAAAAAGGCCCCAACTAAAAACTAAAACCTCTAGAAAGAAAAGAGAATAAAACAATTTTCTACTTTAACAAATATTGTAGTCCTTTTTATTTATTTATTTATTTATTTATTTATTTATTTGATTTTTTACAGAGAGGAAGGGAGAGGAAATAGAGAGTTAGAAACATCAATGAGAGAGAAACATCGATCAGCTGCCTCCTGCACACCCCCTACTGGGGATGTGCCCGCAACCAAGGTATATGCCCTTCACCGGAATCGAACCTGGGACCCTTCAGCCCGCAGGCCAACGCTCTATCCACTGAGCCAAACCAGTTAGGGCACTGTAGTCCTTTTTAAAGAAAATGCTGATTACAAAATTACAAAATGCTGTAATGTCCTAGTGATTCTCTGGAATACGTGAAGTTACCTAACAAGAATATAATATGCCTCACATGTAATTAGTCATTTATGCAGTCATCAAGCAAGGAATGCCAAGATTTTCATATGACCTGATGATGTCTTCAGAAGCAAAGACCAGTCAGACAAGTTCCAGATAGAAAAATAAAAACAGAAAGGTAGAGACTGGGCTTGCATGGAGAAGATAAAGCTTGTCAACAAAGAGAAGACATGTAATTCTTGGTCCCATGTGAATTAAAAATTCACAACCTAATTAATTTAAAATTCAACAAATCAACCTAATAAATTAAAAACTCAGCACAAACTCTCCATTTAGGTATCTAAATACACTACTTCATCCAGATCATTCTGGATTATAAACATGACAATAATAGTTTATACTTGAGTTTCTTTCACATCAAGATATAAAATGGTTACCTTATTAATCTCATGCCACGGTGAAGAAAAATTAAAAAGTGTTGAGAATATTGACAGTAAATATACACACTCTAGCACACTGTTTTCAAATCTTAGGGCACAAGTCTTAGGTGAAAGGCCACGTGTAAGTTGTCTTCCTGCAATGGCATTGAATACATCTTTTGTATAATTCTTAAAATGCAGACTTCTCCAGTCTAGGGTTGTCGACAGGTAAAGATGATACATTAATACCCAATTTATATCAAATTAGTCCATCTCAGTTCCCATTTTGAGACCCACCCTCCCACCGCTGGTATTGCTTGGAGGTTGTATCTCAGTGGTGGTGTCTACTGAAACAGCTCTAGCTCTACTATATTCATTCATTCATTCCTTTACTCATTCATTCACATATTCATTTACTGGTGATTTAAAGGGCTGTCATGAGGGGATATTATCCAAACCCCTTTAATTACCATCATTTTCTACAGCAAATACAATTTTAATTTCAATTCAAGTTTCCTAATCTCCAGTCCCAACCAGATGATCACCACTAAACCATTCCTATATCAAAATTCTGGGTGATACCACTGCAATCATCTTTCACAATTATTTCTTTTTTCTAAATTATTTTTCTTTTTAAAAAATAAATTTATTGGGGTGATACTGGTTAATAAAAGTATATAGGTTTCAAATGTACAAATCTGTATATATCATCTGCATATTGCATTGTGTGTTTACCACCCAAAGTCAAGCCTTCCTCCTCACCATATATTTGACCCTCTTTACCCTTTGTTACTCCCCCACCACCTTCTATCTGGTAACTACCATACTGTTGTATGTGTCTGTGAGTTTTTGTTTCTCTGTCTTGTTTGTTCATTTGTGTGGGAAGCTGCCTATTGTCTTCACTAGCAGAGAGGTGTGGACAAGGAGCCCGGAATGCTGGTGATCCTTGAGCCCTGGCAAAGGACAGAGCTATGCACCCACTGTTTAGTCGAGACAATGGTAGCTGAAGCAACTTCCCGACCAGATAGTCATGTAAATCCTTACTGATAAGGTAGTTTGTCTGTTACTGGACATTGCCTTCCTAAGGGCTATAGGTGTATCCCAAACTGAATAAAAGGATGGCAAGGCCTGAGCACAAGCGGAGTCCTTCCTCTTGTGTTGGGCTCCCGCCTGGCCCCCCCAATTACCAAATTATTATTTCTTGCCTCGTCTCTGTCATTTGCAAGCGGCCCTTCTCCAGAACCCAAACTCTGAACCACGTGGGACGTGGGTCATCACACATTTGTTTTTTTCAATTTTTTATTGAACTAATTGGGGTGACATTGGTAATAAAATCATACAGGTTTCAAGTGTGCAATTCTGTAACACATCATCTGCATACTGCATCATGCACTCACCATCCAGAGTCAAGTCTCTTTCCGCCACCTTTTATTCCCCCCCCCCCCCTTTGCCCTCTTCCACCTCTTTCTCTCTGGTAATAATCTTACTGTTGTCTGTGTCTGCTTTTTGTTTGTTTGTTTGTTTGTTTGTTTTGGGGTTGTTGTTTTGTCTGTGTGGGGGTTGTTTTTTGCTTAATCCCTTTACCTTTTTCACCCAGCCCTCCAACCCCCCTCAAACATTTATTTTTCAGACACTGGTCTGAACACTGGGTATATGGCTAAGATCAAGCTCTGCCCAGGTTTTTATCCTCTGTCTGGATTACAGAGTTGGGGGAGTATCTGCTTGAACTGAGGTGGGGACAGAATGGAATTAGGAAGAGAATTCTAATTTCTCAAGATTCTTAAATAGGGAAAGACCTATAAAAAGGAACCAGGATGTAGACATTCCTAAGTATTCTTAATTTAGCAAAAGTAGAACTGTAATTGAAGTAGATACTTCTTCGTGTGTCTTTCAGAAATTATAACAATTATTGAGCATGTAAATACATAAATAGTTCCTGACTTACATGCATCTAATACTTATTTTGTCTCTAATATAGAGAAGAACACTCTACAGATTAAAACATTTTCAATCAGGTTAATTGTGGCTTTACAGAGAGGTGGAATAACTTGCTGAAGATAACACTGCTGGTAACAGCGGACTACAGGATTCCCATCCTGCCAGTTTGGCCATAGACCCTATACCTTTATCCACCATTCCACATGAGCTGTTGATGCCACTAATTTCACTTGTCCTCACATTCTGGAACCCTTTAAAGTGTAATAACAATAATTACCTTGAAGGGGGAGCCCTCTGTGATATAAGGAAAAAAATTTTTTACTGAAAATTCTGTTCTTGTCCTGACACTGCTAATTAGCTATGTGAAGGACAAGTATCTTCACCTCACCACCTCTCAGTTCCTCCTCTAAAAAAAATGCTGACATGGAACTTAATGGTCTCAAAAGTTTCATTCCTAAAATTTAAAGCTTTAAGAAAAATATATTCTAAGTTAAGGAGAATATATTTTAAATTAAGGAGTATATCATAATTTAAATTATAAGTCTTGGTCTATAATGACATGTTTCAACTTGAGTATGCCTTAAGGAAAACTTCATAGGGCTTTTGTTTGTTTCATAGAGGGCTTTAAAACTTCGAATTTTGATATAATCTCAACTAAAAATTATCTCATTTCATTCACCCTTTTCAGGAAGATGAATCCAGCTCTAGCAATGCCTTGCACTCATGAAGCTCCTCTCTTGAGACTTAGCAGAGATAAACACTTTCTGAGTGGCATCTGGATACCTCCCTTGATACTATGACAGCAGGTAGTGGTGATGGCCAATGTTGACAGGAAAAGGAGAGTAGCGGAATGTGGGAAGGTGGGAGGGAGACAGGTGGTGGCAGAGGAGAGGGTGGGACCCGCCTGAAAGGTGACACCTCCAGCTGCCCAAGCTCATTATCAGTTGTTGACTTTGCATAGGGAAACAAGTTTCACACACAGTATGCAAATGTTGCCGATTTCTACACAATGTGTATTAACTTATTTAGCCCTTCTTCTAGCCTTAACGCCCCTCTTTCTTTTTCTCTTGATCCAACTCGTGAATACACCTGCTTGAATCCTGCCTAGACAGTAGCTCAGAGTTAGGGGATCCCTGCTTGGAGACAGAATGCAGTTACAAAGAGAATTCTGAAACTGTACTAGATACCCATAGTGCAGGGGTGGGCAACCCCTGGCACGCCAGTAACTTTCGCTGGCACGCGAAACCCTCTCTTATAATCTTCCATTTACAATTTTTTTCTTAATATCGACTTTTTTATTTTTCAGATAAACTCAGTGTAGGTGCACCTTAGATAAATAAATAATT
>NW_005353967.1:19754657-19759252 GCF_000412655.1 Myotis brandtii
TTTTGGTTTCATCCACATATGCTTGTGAATCTTTGTTCTCAGTGATGAATTTTGTTAAGTCTCGTAATAGGAGTAGCCTGACGGATGAAAGTAGTAGCTCGTGCATATCTCTGAAGGTCACGAAATATAAACCTGATGTAAAATCTCTGTCATCAGTGATGCAGCAGCAAAAGTCCCACTGATAATATCAAACGGAGTCATAAAGTTTTCTGTCGGACTATCAGTGTACATGTATACATTAAAAAATAAATGTATTTTTCATCATCATATACTGTGTTTTTGTCGCTCGAATGAATTTTATTATTTCTTCAAGGTTCTTCACATACGTACACCTTAAGAGATATCAAGTAGGTGTAACATGTTCTCAAAAAATTAGGGTTGGCACGCAGAAGAATTTTGAGTCAGAGATTTTGCTGATTTTGGCACGCACTCACAAAAAGGTTGCCCGCCCCTGCCATAGTGTTAATAGCTAGCATTTATTGAGAGCTTACTATGTGCCAAGCACTGTTCTAAAGCATGTATGTGCCCTGACCGGGTAGCTCAGTTGGTTAGAGCATTGTCCCGAGATGCCAAGGTTGCAGGTTCAATCCCTGGTCAGGGCACATACAAGATCAACCAATAAATGCATAAATAAGTGGATCAACTAATTGATGGTTCTGTCTCTCCCTCCCTCCCTCGCTCTCTCCCTCCCTCCTTTCTTCTCTCTCTAAAGTCAATACAAATAAATAAACATTTAAAAAGAAAACTAAAAATATTAATCAATCCATCAATCCACCAAATACCCACCAAGTTGTAGAACTTCCTTTGGTGGTTTGGGGGAAAAAGAAAAGAAAAGAAGAACGTATATGTATTAACCCTTTGTTTCCCCCAACAACCCCATGAAATAGGAACAATTACCCTATATTACAGAGGAAGAATGTAGGCACTGAGAAGTTAAATAGGAACTGGGTTACAAACTCAGGTGGTTTGGCTCCAGAGTCAGTGCTCCTAACTGCCACCCTATGCTGCCTTGGTGTATAAATTGTTCCCTGAAAACCCAGAATCCATCTTGTAGACTAAGGAAACCAAGCCCAGCAATGTTCAGAGGCTTGCTCATGTCCACATAGCTGGTTAAAGAAATACTAGTAGCCAAGAAAATCCTAACTCCCAACTTCTAGAACAGTGATTTTCTTATCTTTTGCTGGCTCTAATGGGGTTGGGAGTTGGGGCCATCAGAGGGAAATGTCTTAAGTATCTATTCTTGTTTCCTGTAGAACCTGTTCCATGTCCTTATCAGTTCTATTGTTCTTCTCTAGGAAGTTTTACTTGGCTTTCCTGAGATATGACACCCAGAACACATTCTGGCTGAATATCTCCATCAGCAGGGCCCAGGCAGGAGCCCATTACCCTTCCTAAGACAGTTCGCCCACTTTTTTAAAGAACAAAAAACAAACAAACAAAAAAACAACTGCCACCCTGAGCAGAACTTGCCCCAACTCTGATGAGCTTTTCTATTTTCAAAGCCTCCCTCTCCTTTTCCTTCTCCCTCTCCATCTCTCTCACACATGCACCACAGAGTGCAGGCTCTTGAACCAGACTGGGAAGGGCTAGTCTAGTCCCAGCTCTACCACTTACCACTGAGGGGGATAAATAAAGTTACTCAGCATTTCTGTGCCTCAGCTTCTTCCTCTGAATAATTAAGATAATAAGCCTCACAGGGTCATTGTGAAGGCCTCTTGTTAGTTAATAGCTATTAAGCTCTTAATGTTAGCTATTATTGTAGGTAACATTAGTTCTGCAATGTTAACCCACTCTGAGAGATGATTTATAAATATCTTGCTGATAAAACAAAAATCTCTCTCAAGTCCAATCAATATGTGGCAATTATATGTCTAAGATTGTCTAGGACAGCCCAGCATGAGCTTCAGTATTCCAAGATCTGGGGCGCTCCAGTCTTTCTTTCTGTGTAACCAGAAGATGTGTCCTTCATTCTTCTGGAGCATTCTGGAGGTGAGTATTAAATGAAACACACACACACACACACACACACACACACACTCGATACCTTCTAAGGTAAAACAATAATTCTCAAAGGCAGTATATTTATGGTAAGGTATATTAAAGAACAAAATACATTTCTCTATATAAAAGGATCAGCACAGAGACCCGGATCCACAATGGAGAGGGCAGGGCACATTACTGTTTAGTTGTACTTCTAGCATCTGCCTGTTGAGCTATTTCCAAGGTTAACACACCTAGTTCATTGTTCTGTATATATACCAGGCCCAAAATCTCATCCCCCATGTTAATTTCTGCAAAGTAACAATGGCAAAAAGCAGTTTGCATAACTCCTTGTGCTGTACCCAGTCCCCAAGGAGTCAGGGGATAAGGGTGCAAGATTTATTCTCTAAATTATGTTAATTTCAATATTTTTGTGCATCTTTAGAAAAATTTCAGCATATTTGTTTTAATCAAATATAACATTTATGTATATGTACATTTTTGTATGTGTGCTTTGGTTGATATATTAACATATCATATAATATGCCAACCAAAATCTTGATAAACTTACTGACTTAGAGATGTTTTGCCCTCTCAATAAATTCACACCTATTTGTTTCAAATGCTTAATCTTCCTGATTAGACAACAAAAATAATTTGAGAAATTATCAAAATCAATTATCACTCAAAATGTATAGCATTATCCTAAAAATGAAACTATATCTATTTGCAAGTTGAGAACCATATTGTGATTAAGTCAAGTAAGAGCTAGGAAGCTACAGTCAAACTTCTTACATTCCATCTTCCTGAGTAGTAATTTAAATGTAAATAAATTTTATCCAAATCAATTCTATCCTAAATCATATGCATAAGTGCAATCATTATGAATAGCAGATGGAACAGATTCAGACAACTAACACTCAAAGATTAGATGGGTGAATAAAAAAGAAACTGTCATTTTGTTCTGGTTACTCAAAGAAAACATCAGGAATAAGTAACTGTTTGGGGAAGTCTGTGATATGAAAAGTGACTTTGTGACCTCATAAAAGGGACATAATAGGAAGAAAGCCTTCAAATTAATTTTTGGCAAATAAATCCAACCTGACTTTCTAGACTGTATATCAATTCATTTTACCTGGTGCTAGTCAACTTAAACTTTTTAAATGAGGGTATATAAAAAGAAATTCAAATATATAAAATATTAAGAAGTTAAATGAATTATTAATCAGCATTCTGATGAATCAGGGACATAGAAAGGGAATGGACTGACTATTCTTGGCGGGGAAAGGGGAATGGGAGAGGCGGGAAGAGACTGGACAAAAATCGTGCACCTATGGATGAGGACAGTGGGTGGGGAGTGAGGGCGGAGGGTGGGGCGGGAACTGGGAGGAGGGGAGTTATGGGGGGGAAAAAAAGAGGAACAAATGTAACCTGAACAATAAAGATTTAATTTTAAAAAAAAATAAATAAATAAAATCCAAAAAAAAAAAATCAGCATTATGAAATTTCAGCTTGTTTCTACCTCATCAGTCTATATTACAAATTCATATTTATCTTATAATATGCTTCAGATTTGTATTCTCATATTACCATCAAAATCAATAATGAATCCATAGGAAATAGTCATGTGAAGTTCTGACTCATAGAAAATATTCAGAGAGAAAATATTTTGGCATAAAGAAGCCACTCTTTCGAGGCAAGAAAAAGTCAGATTTCCACTCTGCTACAGTTAGACTGCGTATGGATATTTAGAAAGTTAAATTTAATATAATAGCATTTTTCTTTATCATCAGCACCAGAATCTTACTTTATTGAATTTACTACCATTCTCTTGTCTGCCTATGACCTTATGTGACCTCATGGCAGAGACAGACCATGCTTTATTTGTTCTGGGTGTGGTCTCATCCATGTTTGGGAGAACAGCAGAGCAAAGCAGGATGCACGTGTGTGACCAACACAGGGGAATGCTAGCAGTTTTATGGGTTTTATACTCAGTGGTGCTTCACATTAATTTCCTGTGAGTTATGTCTTAATCTTTAATTGCTTCATTTTGCAGTCAGTCACCAGCTGCAGATAATGCAGGTCACACCGTCACCAGATTAGTCAGTCTCCCACTCCCGAGGATACTCTGCACATTTGCAAACAGCATTTAGAACAGCAGGCACCAAAGATCACAATAGGCAGACAACTGGGTAAAGGCAGCTGGATTAGAGCCCTGGTCCTCAAAGTGTGATCCTGCACTAGCAGCATCAGAATCACTTGGGAATTTGTTAGAAATGCAAATTCTCAAGCCCTACCTCAGACTTCGTGAATTAGAAAGTAGGCCCAGCAACCTGAATTTCAGCCAGGCCTCCAGGTGATCTGATACACACTGAAGTTTGAGAACCAGTGAACTAGAGTGATCCCCCAATGTTATGATTATGATGTGTGATGTGTTGATTTATATCTACACTAATAAAAGAGAAACATGGTAATCAGCGTACGACCGCTACCCTTTTCATTGGCTAATCAGTGAGTATATGCAAATTAACTGTCAGCCAAGATGGCGGCCGGCAGCCAGGCACTGAAGCGAGCACGAGGCTTGCTTGCTGCAGACTCCAACGTTCCTCGCCTCA
>NW_005353967.1:19759626-19779493 GCF_000412655.1 Myotis brandtii
CTTGACCGGAATCGAACCTGGGACCCTTCAGTCCGCAGGCCGGTGCTCCATCCACTGAGCCAAACCGGCTAGGGCAGTGATATGTTGATTTTATCACAAACTTTCAAAGTACCCAAGAACATTTTCATATTACATTGTCTCATATACAGCTATGAAAAATTAAGGGAAAGGAATGTTGAAGACTTATGGGTATTCTAAAGAGCATAATATTTTAAAACACAGCTAACTTTATATTTACAGACATGGAGTTTGGGTGGAGAAAGGGTGTAAATTTCTTCGGGAAAACAGCTTCCTAGGTCACAAGAGTTGGGGCTATCATCTGCTGGCAAGGGAAGCATGGGGACAAGGGCCGGAGCTCAGGCCCTGGGACACTTGGATCACCACCAGCAAATATTTAATAGAAAATCTTAGCTCATTCATGCCTGGTAAAATTCCTTACCCTCAAAGTGTCTACATCATTGCTGAACCAGGCCAGGAAGAGTCAGACCTGACCCACCAAGGCAGGTTAAACTGGTATGCATACATTTTAATGGATGTAGAGCACCCACTGCCCTCCCCATTCCTGTCCTTTTCCCAATTCCTATCCTTTCCTGGAATCTCCCAGAAGAGTATAGATGCCAACCTCCAACATGGAGCATACTAATGCATTTAGAAAATCAATGAGTTTATCTAATATTTTACTGTTATGAATGAATTCTAGAATGAATGAATGAATGAATGAATGAATGAAACAAACTGAATCTTGAGTACTTTTTCTTTATCAGGCATTTGTTATTTTAAAAATCTTCTTCCTTGCATGGATACAATCTGCTGTTATTGTTCGTTTTTTGTTATTGTTTTTATAGTTGTTATCTTTTAAAATAAACATAATATTGTTTTATGAAATTATTTTATGGTAATATAAATTCATAGCCCTACTTTTTCTAAAACTAAATGTAGACCATACAGTAGCTTCCAATAAGAGACACATATGAACACATTTATTGGGACAGAAATATAATACCAAAGTTATAAAAAGGAGGAGGAAGCATATACTCTAGCCCCAAAGGCTAACATGGCAACTATGCAAGATTACTAATTCTGTTTCTGCCACCAGAAAAAGAAGACTAATACAATATTGCTCTTAGAATGGGAAATAAAGAAACCAGTTTTTCAGAAGGGCTTTTCCCCCTACTACTAAACCCTAAAATATAGTAAACACATTATGTAATGCCTTATGTAGGTGACAATAGTTTTACAGCAAATTTGGTCCTTGCACTCTCTAAAAGATAAACGCAGTAATGGGGAATCTGGAGAAGACTTAGTTAATGTTGCATAAATATATAACTTTACAATAATCTAAGGAGATACAAGTACAGCTCTTAAAAGTCACCAAAAAGTAGATGGATAACATGTTATTTAAACAATCTTGACTAAATGTCATTTTTCTCTGCTTATCTTTTTAAGAAAGTAAAATAATGACAATCCAGGGTTATTCTCCAACTAGAATGTAGTGTTAGGATTTTATGTTGCTGACTGATAGAAGATACTACATCTTGTACATCAGGCAAGCAGGGGGCAAGGCTAACACCTATTAAGCAAGTTGAAAACCTTGCCCCAAACTCTGCTCTTAGGGAAGGTGAACTGCAGAATACCTGAGCCAAAGCCAGAATTTTCCCTCAAGAATCACCTTTGCCTCCATTCTAGTATCTGGCTGAGGTACTAGAAACATACAAATCTGAATTGCATGGGACTCATCGTCTAATCAGTGGTGCTTGGGCAGGCAGAGCCTGGTATACATAAATAAGCTTGATGTGGAAAACTTTTAGAGCAGGTGTCATTAATTTTGCCTCTCAGCCATAGAAAAAGTCTAGTAATGTTCCTGTGGAACATTCGATGCTGAACAGCATAATTTCCTGACATGCCTGCCAGAGTGAATTAGCTGCAAACTGTACAACCAGTAACCTACACAACTTGACCTATGACACGGAGCTAATTTGAATTCTGGTGAATGACCACAGAAGGCAGAAGCTGAAATCTGAGCTACTCTTTCTGCAGAAGTTAAGACAGTGGGAACAGTCGCTTATAGAGACCACCCATAATACATGTTATTAAAACTACATCATGAGCATACAGAGGCATGTCTGTATGATTTGCTATGGCAAAGGGGCTTGCATTCCAGTAATGAAAAAGTGGCCTCCATGAGATTCATGTTTCTATTAGAATAATTATTGAAAGGGCAGTGAAATAAGGGTAAAGTCTTTAGTAGTTAGGGATCTATATGAAACCCTATGAAGGCCAACGGTAAGAATTTTCCAATGAGTAAACAGGTTTGAACTGGCTTAATCCTGACCCCCTTTTTTTTATTCGGATGTGTTACCCTTAAACTCAATTTCCTAGGAGAATGGTGACCACCCACCCTATCAAGGTCTCCAGGTTCTAGGCAGCTTTCATCTATGCTCAGACTGCTTTGTGCCAAGGCACATTTATCCCTGAGCCACACAAGACACCCTCATGCTTGCTACATTAACCAAGAGCACAAGGGATGTCATTGTCCTTTCTGCTGGCGTATAGTCCCCAAGTGGCTTCAGCCACACCTCAGCCCAAACAAGTCTCTCTGCAGATACTGAGAGCCTGGGAGCCTGGTATGCCTGCTAGCCTGCTCAGGAGTGGTATGGTGCCCAAGTCCGTGAGGAGACAAGCCCTTGCAAGCCATAAAATAAAAAATTGATTAGAACTCAGAGAATGTTGTAACAATTTTTTTCTTGGACAAAACACCAAAGGAATCTCCCCTTTCTCCCAGAGCTATAGGCTGAAGGGGGATAAATTTCTATAATTCATCTCTGACACACTTTCCTACAGATTATTAATCCATAGTTTTCCTTATTTCACCTTTTTTGGGAAAAGGAGATGACTTTTTCCTACAGTTGCTATTGATAAAATTTTGTTGTCAGTTGTGTTGTTATAAATACTTGCTTGATTTGGGTCCATCTCTTTTGTCCATTTATTTACATTAATTTTTGAATAGGCATAAAATTCAAAAGGAAAAAACAATGTAATCTTAAAAGTTTCCTTTTAATCTTATTCTCCCAAATACCCAGTTCAAATTTCTGGAAGCATCTATTGTTATCAGTTTCCTTATACATTTTATAGGCATATATGTTGTTGTTTTTTAAAAACACCAAAAATAGCAGAGCATACATCTTGATTCTTTTTATTCAACAATATATTTTAACAATCCTATATAATAAAAGGGTAATATGCAAATCGACCGAATGGCAGAACAACCGGTTGCTATGGCTGACAACTGGCGAGCGCAGCAGCGGTGGCCATCAGTCGGACACCCCCCGAGGGGTCCCAGACTGCTAAAGGGCACAGGCCGGGCTGAGGGCCCCCACTGCCCCCAGTGCACGAATGTCATGCACTGGGCCTCTAGTCACTTCATAATAGTACAAACAAATCTGCTTCATTCATTTTAAAAGTTACACAGCACTTATCTCATGGTTGGACTATAACTTAAGCTGTGCCTATTGGTGGACATTTAGGTTGTTTCCTTTGCAGTAATATACCAAGCTGAATTTAATATACTTATATATTTGTATTATTTATTTATTTATTTGAGAGAGAGAGAGAGAGAGAGAGAGAGAGAGGTTTCTTGTTCCACTTATTTATGCCTTCATTGGTTGATTCTTATATGTGCCCTGACTTGAATGAGGATCAAACTTGCAACCTTGGTGTATGGGGATGATGCTCTAACCAACTGAACTACCTGGGCAGGGCCAAATTGTGTTTAATTTTAAATACATGTGTTTAATTTTAATAACTATTGCCAGACTGTCTCCCAGAGAAGGCTGTAGTCATTTACTGTCCCACTATCAATGTATCGGAGAGCCTGTTTCTCCACATTATGACCAACCAGGTGCATATCAAATGATTTTATCTTTGCTAATTTGATAGGTACAATTTATCTTTATGCTTCTAATGAAAATTTTACTCTTCATTTCCCATTTTTATATCTTTTATTTCTTTACTTGTGTTGCATTAGCTACTACCTCCAGAACCATGTTAATAATCATGGTGAATATGAATATCCCTGTCTTGTCCCTGACTTTCATGGGAAGGGGCTTGATGCTTCCCACTAAACATAATTTTAACTCTTTGGTTGAAATATGGATATTTTGCCATGTTAAGAAGGCATCCATCTACTTCTGTTATTAAGAAGTTTATTTTCATTTATATATTTTACTAAGAATGGAGCTTGAATTTTTTCAAATGCTTTTCACCATCTAATTTCGCATTTTTCATCCCTTCTCACCAACTCAGCAGTGTATCCTATCATTTCTGGATTCAGCACTTTACTTGTCCTTAGTCATCCAACCATCAATGCCACATGTGGTGCATACTGCAATGCTCCACCTGGATCCCTTTACCCACCTTGCAGGTGCTAAAGGCTCACACAGCCATCCCTCCCTGGGAATTTCTCTAGGTCACAGGTACTGCACAACCCTAACCCAGGCTCCAGGCCCTACCCAGCATCAGACTAGCCAAGCAGAATGTCCAGGTCAAGCACTACACTTTTTGCTGATGGCCAGTATCTTGTCTCCTGTTGACCTGAGCCCCTTTTTGTTTGTCATGTTCCTGTCCTTGCTGATCTGGTCTTGCTGATCTGAACTTACTGCCTGGTCCTGCAGAACCTCCATCACTTCTTGCTCCTGCTCTTGCTCCACATTCCCAGAGCTGACCTCTCCAGACTTGACCTCTGTCCTACCTGCCTTAGACACTGCTGTGGATACTTCCCCCTGGTCTCACTGAAATGACCCCACCTCACACACTCTGGTCTGGCCCAACACCATCTGTCTTGATGTAGAATATCCATTGCTTCCCTCAGCCTCTCTTTTGGTACAAAATTGAATGTTGTCAGTTTCTACTGTTAAATACATTCCCTTTAAAAGGAAAGATTTAAACATTTTATTGTCTATGTACTGTCTTGTATATTTAAAAATATTTTCTGTTTTTTATGTTTTTTATTAACCTATTCATTTGTTCATTCATTTGTTCCTTCACTCAATGATTCCAACTGCTATTATTTATCTACCACGTGACCAGCATATTTTCCCTGCTTGAAACCTCCCATCCCTGTTCACACGTATCATTCCTTTTTCATCCATAGTGGAGTCTATTTCCTCTCTCCTTGAATCTGGCTGGCTCTGTCCAATTGAATGCAGCAATAGTGGCATCCTGCCAGGCGCAGGCCTGGGCAGCTTTGGCTTTTGCTTTCTTAAGGTCCCTGAGTACAACCTCCCTGTTGGAGCAAAAGGGGCAACTGAGGCGCCAGACATGTAAGTCAAGTATCTTGGATCCTCCAGCCCCAACCAAGCTGTCCCAGCAAAAATTACATGGAGCAGAGACCAGCAGTCCCCACCCAGCCTTGCCCACATTGCAGAATTGAAACAAAGAAATGGATTTTAATAATCATTATATTCCTAGTAAATTTAGAAAATATATTAAATGTATAAACCCAATATTGCTGAGTCTAAGATAAATTGATATAGTATTGGAATATGAATTTAAAGTCATAAAACTATTTATACCCTTTGGCTTAATTCCACTTTAGGATTATACCTCAAGGAAATGACCAGAAAGAAAATAGTTTGTACAAAGATGGTCATAGAAATGTTATTCATAATACTGGAAAGTTGGAAAAATCTCAAAAGTTCAACAATGCAGTAAGGCTAAGCAAACTGCAGTGTATTATCAAGATGAAAAACTATGGAACACTGACTAGTGTGGGGACTAGGTGGATACATGGAAATGTTAACTAAGTTCAATAAAAAGACAAAAACAAAATCCATGAGGATGGCTGCTATACAAAACAGAGATATATGAAATAACTCGGATCAGAGAATAAGAAGGAAGGGTGTAGTGTTCGCTTCGGCAGCACATATACTGTACTAAAATTGGAACAATACAGAGTAAATTAGCATGGCTCCTGTGCAAGGATGACATGCAAATTTGTGAAGTGTTCCATATTTAAGAAGAAGAAGAAGAGGGAGGAGGAGGAGGAGGAGGAGGAGGAGGAGGAAGAGGAGAGAAAATAAAGAAAGAGGAAGAAGGGAGGAGGAAGAAGGGAGGAGGAGGAAGAGAAAGATTAAAATAAACAATAAAATGGCAATAAATATATATACTAGTATATCAACAATTCAATATAAAAATCAAATGAATAAGAAATGTAATGAACAAAATAAACTGATGAATAAAATAGAATCAGAGGCATGGAAAAATGGAACAACTGATGAATCTCAGAGGGAAGGGGTGAGGGGGTGTGTGGGAAGAGATTAACCAAAAGATCTTTATATATATCGGAGAGGAAGTTAGAGGGAGAGACAGATAGAAACCAATGATGAGAGAGAATCACTGATGGGCTGCCGGAGGAGGAGGAGGAGGAGGAGGAGGAGGAGGAAGGGTGTAAGCAATTATAACTTAATATCCTTTCTCCATTAAACTGGTTAAAGTCTGGATTTTTTTAAATTGGGGGAGGGGGTAGAATATAGGACTTACCTTAGCAGACTTAACTACCTACTGTGCTTCTTTTAATTTCCTGTTCCTGAGAACACCAGTGTTCTCCCTCTGCAGCAATGTGGTTTAACTCCCACAAAAATAACTGGGCACATAAACCTTGGGGGAGTAGACTTTAATCAGTGCCACAAGTCAGTGTTTTATAAAAAGTGGTGCAGCAAGGGATATACCAGAAAATATGGCAATTGCAGATTAATAGAAGACATTCTTTTCCTTTCCTATTCATGCCAAGTGATGGCATATACTTAGGTGATTACTTTATAAACAAAGGGGATGGAATGTTTAAATGCTCTAAAAATACGAACTATCTCAAACATACCAAGAAGCAGAGAAAGTAATATAATAAACACCCATAAACTCAACACCTAGATTTAGCCAATGTGAATACCTGGAAGTCCTTTTAGTATACCTCCCAATCCTACTCATTTCCCTCTCTCCTCAAAGGTAACACTATTTGGATCTTGTTGTGGGTCCTGCCCTTTTATTTTAAAATATCTTTACCACATAAGTGTAACTCTATAAATAATAGAGAATGTCATTTTGCTTACTTAAAAATTAAAATGGTATCATAATGTATACACCGTACTCCAACTTCTTGTTTCTATTTAACATTCCTTTTGAAATATAGCCATGTTAATGTTAGCTACAATTAATTTTGTTTTAATGACATGGTATTTCTTTTCTGTTTGTTTAATCCTGACCCGAGGATATTTTTCCCATTGATTTTTAGAGAGAATGGAAAGGATGGGGGAGGGGGAAGAGAGAGAAAGAAAAACATCAATGTAAGAGAGACACATTGATTGGTTGTTTCCTGCATGTGCCTGACTGGGGCTGGGCATTTTTTTTTTTCTGTATAGATGATTTTTATTATAAACAATAAAATGTTACGTCTCCACTACAAACCTTCCATATTGAAAGGATCTCTAACATGAATTGCTTTAATATTAATTATGAAGCAAAAAAAGTTTAAGAACCTCACAGTGGGGAAAATCCAACACCGACAAACTCTAGTGATCATTCTCTTTTAATGTAAAAAAAATGCAATTTATAATTACATAGAGAATGTCCTAGCTGTGGGTGTTATGAGACAAGCTAACTTTCCAGACCAAGAGGCACTCACTGCTAGGGATGAAACAAGCTCTGAACCAAACCAGCCATGTTGGGTTGGTTCCTTGAAAACAGTGGTCACCTACTGTTCAGCTTGAGCAGCCCAAGGACAAATGGAGCAAGCAAAATCATCCCCTTCTCTTTAAACCTACCACTCACACAGACTGGCCACCCTCATCACTTCGCAGGTGAAGTGTTTTGGAGACCTTGGCTATAAGGCCTGTGGTAGGTGGAATAATGCTTCTCCTCCCCTACCCCACCCAAAGATGTTCATGTGCTAATCTGTGAAACCTGGAAATATGTAAGATTAAATGGCAAAGGGGAATTAAGATTGCAGATGGCATAAAGCTTGCTAATTAGTCAACTTGAAAATAATAAATTGTCCTGGATTATCCTAGTGGGTTCAATAGAGTCCCAAGGGTCCTTAAAAGTGGGAGAAGAAGGCAGAAGTCAAAAGTCAGAGAAAGATATGGCAACAGAAGCTGGATCTATCTCAGAAGAAAGGTGGCATGCTATGAGAAGAATTCTTCCCACCATTACTGACTCAAGATAAAAAGAGCTACATGCCTATGGGCAACTTCTAGAAGTTGGAAAGGAAATGGATTTTACCCTAGCACTCCAGAAGGAATGCAGCCCTGCAGACACCTTGATTTTAGCCCAGACTCATTTCAGACTTCTCATCTCCAGAATTTTAAGATAATAAATTTGTGTTGTTTTAAGTCACGAAATTTGTGGTAATTTGTTACACCAGCCACAGGAAATCAATATACGATCATAAATATAAAATAAAGGATACATGATAGGAAAGTAAGGAAAATTGTGTGTTTGGGTTTGTGTACATTGTTCTTACTCTCAAAAACACTTTTTAGAAATGCAGTTATTTTCCACATTCTATATTTTAATTTATTACGTTAAACTCACCCAGATGATCTGCATTAGGTAAGATAAATACAGGAATGCATGCTACGGAAAGAGGAAGAACCCAAATTCCATTCTTAGAATTTACCCTGGAATCTGAAAAATCATTTCAAACAAAATAATAAAGCCATACTCTGAAGATCTGCCTCAGGGGATTTTGGAAATCTGTCTATTTCTGTTTCTAATTTCTGAAACACTATTCATGATAATTCACTAAAACTGAAGCCAATTACTAGAATGTGAGCACCACATCATATTCATATTTTGCCCTCGATGTGTCATGAGTCAATGAATGAATAGTATCAAGTGTGTGTTTTTAAGCACAGATGGTGTTTGTGGCAGCCATGAGATTGCCTCTCAGATCTCTGAGCATAATACAGATGCCCCGGCTGCTGCATTATGAATCCACCACATTTCCCACAGGCTGCTCCTAACCAGTAACTGAATTGTGGCAGGGAGACTCGAGCAGGCCTATCGCTGTGAGACACCAAACTCCTCTGACGGGTGGGTAGCTCTGGCTAGAGGATTCTAGCCTTATCAAAAACTAGAAACACCAATCAGAAAGGATATATGCACCCCTATGTTCATAGCAGCACAATTTACCATAGCAAAGATTTGGAAATAGCCTAAGTGCCCATCTGTAGATGAGTAGATTAAAAAACTGTGGTACATCTACACAATGGAATACTACACTGCAATAAAAAAAAAGAAGGACTTACCATTTGCAACTGCATGGATGGAACTGGAGAGCATTATGCTAAACTAAATAAGCCAGTCAGAGAAAGATAAATATCATCTGATCTCACTCATTTGTGGAATATATGAACAACATAAACTAATGAACAAAAACTGATCCAGAGACAGAGAAGCATCGATCAGACCGTCAAACCTCAGAGGAAAGGTAGGGGAGGATGGGGGTTAGAGGGAGAGATGAACCAAAGGACTTGTATGCATGCATATAGGCCTAACTAATGGACACAGACACCAGGAGGTGAGGGCATGAATAGGGGAGGTGGTGGGGGGCAATGGGGGGATAAGGACACATATGTAATACCTTAATCAATAAAGAAAAGAAAAGAAAAAAAAACTTTCTTACACTGCATTACATCCTCCTCCTTTCTTTCACAATGTACCAGCGCTCCAACACTTTCCTCTGCTTCCTCACTATTTTCCCTCACAGGTGTTTTTACAAAAAAGCTCTTGCACATCTAATCCCATCTTGGTATCTACTTCTTGGAAAATCTTAAGTAACACAGTGACTAAGTGTATGAGTTTCAAAGGATTCCCTAGATAGGACATTAAGAATGAAAAGAGAAATAAAATTTAGGATATAAAGATTATTTTTGCAATTGATTTTTTAGATAGAGAAAGGAAGGGGAGGAGAGAAAGAGAGAGAGAGAGAAACATTGAGTTGTTGTTCTACTTATTTATGCATTCATTGGTGGATTTTTTTAAATCCCCACCTGAGGATATGTTTTTTATTGATTTTAGAGGGAGAAAAAAAAAACACATCAATGTGAAAGAGAAACATTGATCAGTTGCTATCAGTACATGCCCCAACCAGGATTGAACTCCCAACCCAGGTATGTTCCCTGACTGGAAATCGAACCTGCAACCTTTCAGTGCACAGGACGTTCCAACCAACTGAGCCACTCCGGCCAGGCCAAAGATTGTTTTTAAATGATATTAAAGATACATGCTTATTAACATCTCCAAGACACATTATTAAGTGAAAGAGATAGTTTACAAAACAGTACTTATAGTAGGATCTCCTTTTTGTAAATAAGCCTAGAAAATGTATGAAAAGAGATACAAGCTTTTAAAAGTGGTATCTCAGTAGTATTTAAAGTTTCTTGTTTCAGATTACTTGCAGTTTCAAATATACCTGTGTTGACATATGAACACACGTTGCATTAATGATAATACTTACGGAATACTTATTTTAAGCTTTAAAGAAATATTGAAGTCCTAAATTAAGCATGCTATTCCTCTTTGGTACAGCCCAACATGAAAATTCGATTTTTTTTTATCAGATGTAAACTTAGTTCACCTTCTCAGCTCTATTCAACTACCTTTCTTTCAGAAAGCACTGCCTGTATCTCAGACCACCCACCACTGCTGCCTTTGGGAGTTGTGTGGCTGGCTCCTATCTGTGGGTGGCTGTTGAATCTACTGGTGCTGAGCCACCCTCTACTTCTAGGCTGGGTTGAAACACCACAGTGCAGAGCCCAAACTTTGGTTTCCCTGAAGGGATGGAAGATGCAACCTCAAGTGTGAACTCCATACCAGGTGAAACTCATTTTTTGGAAATGATAGATGAGAAGGAGCCAGGAAGACACATTCCCCCTGTTTTCTCCATTCCTGAAAACATGGTGCTTTATTTTTAAATATATTTTTATTGATTTCAGAGAGGAAAGGTAAGGAATAGAGAAATAGAAACATCAATGATAAGAGCGAATCATCAATAGGCTGCTTCCTGCACGCCCCCTACTGGGGATTGCACCTGTAACCTAGGCATGTGCTCTGACTGGGAATGGAACCCTGACCTCCTGGTTCATAGGTCGATGCTCAACCACAACATGGAGTTTTCTTGCATCCCCTCTGGGGAAGCCCCTCTTGCTGAGGGAGAATGGGTGCAGAGTGACCTACTGTGTCTTACAAACTGGTGGCAGAGCAGTCAGGTATCACTGTATAGAGCTTCACACTTTTCATGCCACATTTTTTCCCTTTTTCTCACTCTCACTGCTTGGGAGCTGTAAAATAGGAATACTTGGCCATAATAGATGTAACTTAAAATACTAAAATGAGTAGCCATGAACATGCACTACTCAGATTCCCTTTCAAGAAAGTCTTTCTATTCAGCTGCAAAAAGTGGGCTTAGCTGACAGCTCCCAGCTGATTAGCACCTTTTGTATTCACCTTAGACTTAGAGCCCAGCTCAGGTACTTCTCAAGGTGGCCCCCAGGCTATGATGAGCTGTGACAATGGTAGCCAAGATAACATTCTTCTTGGCTGACTTACCTGGTGACTGGATGACTGCGCAAGGCTGTCTAGCCATTCCTGTGCAGCTTACACCTCATCTAACAAGCACTGCTCAAGTTCCTCCATTGGTCTGGCAGAGATTCCAGGCTGATGCCCCTCTACCCATGCAGCCTCCTCCCCTTTTCTTCCATAGGTGTTCCTCTCCATAAACTTTTTACACTGCTCACTCCCTCAGTGTCTGCCTCCCAGAGAGCCCAGCCAGCACAGATGGTACTAGAAGTAGTCCAAGAAAACAAGAAGATGGGGTTTGGAGACTAGATCACTCCCCACCTGACTAGCAATAAGCATCCCATTCCGAGTGATGGGTATAGCACAGAGAGCCCCTAGCAAAAGGTGAGTCCTGTTTCTAAAGTTTTCTCTGAGGGTGAGTTAGGACAATGTGCCAGTGGAAAGGAATGCACTGGCTGGTGCAATGATTTAGCCATTTGAAATGTAAGGGGAATAATAAATATAAGAATAATGGAATTTGAGGGTTGTTATGGGAATTTTCTTTTGTAAAAATTTTATTTGTTGATTTGAGAGTCAGAGAGAGAGAGAGAGAGAGAGAGAGAGAGAGAGAGAGAGAGATTCATTTGTTTTTCTCCTTATTTATGCATTCATTGATTGATTATACTGTGTGCCCTGACCAGGGATGAACCTGCAACCTTGGCTTTCGGGATGATGCTCGAACCAACTGACCTGCCCAGCCAGGGCTGTTATGAAGTTTCACCCTATAGACATAATGAAAAGCTGTAACTAACTTTGTTTATTGACACTCTCAGGACAAGATAATTTAATATTTAAGCTATGACCCTAGAGGATGTTGTAACTTGCAGCTAGAGTAACTCCTGGAAACCTTGGAAACAGAATAGCCTTCACAGATCCTGAATTGAAATGCTTGAATTCACATGGTATACAGAAGAGGGAGGGAGGGAGTAAAGACTCAGGGAAGTGGGAATGCTGGAATGGATGTGTTATATGAAGCCAGAAGGACTGTGTTTCCCAGGGAGGCCTAAAGAATACACCATTCACCAAGGGCATTAGAAATGTGAGGGGGGTCTCCTCTGCAGGCCAGGGTTAATGACAGGAAAAGCAGTAACAGAATTTGGCTCAATGGGGAGAGAAGGCCCTGGAGCAAGAAAGGCCAATGGTAGCATTTCACCATCAGAAGCCAGAGGGTCACTGTGTCCCTAGTTAGGGGATGATTAATAGAACACAGCATCCCCAAAGGCAAAATAACTGAGCAGCCAAAAGGCACTGCTTAATACTTTAGATCAGTGGTCGGCAAACTGCAGCTTGCGATCCACATGCGGCTCTTTGTCCCCTTGAGTGTGGCTCTTCCACAAAATACCATGTGCGGGCGCGCACATACAGTGCGATTGAAACTTCGTGGCCCATCAAGGGGCCAAAGAGCTGCATGTGGCTCGCGAGCCGCAGTTTGCCGAGCCGCAGTTTGCCGACCACTGCTTTAGATAATCAAAATAAAGTGGATGAGCAGGAAATTGAGGGGAAGTTGCCCTGCACTACTCTCCCCCCCTCTCCCCCCGCAAATCTCTTGCCCAGATTCTGGACCTGAACCAGTTTTCAGACCTGGTGCCCACTGACTAAAGAAATGACTGGGTCCCAGTATGAAGAACCCTACAATACATAATGATTTCCCCAGTGCTTCCCCAAAGGAATCTGGGTCATGTACTTGTGACTATTCACTGGGGGAAGGGGAATACTCACACATTTCAAAGACTGTTGAAGACAGGGTCCAAGTTGACACTGATACCTAACAACCAGAAATTTCATCATGGGTTCTGTGCTAGAGTGAGGGCATACAGGAGCCAGGTAATAAATGGAGTCTTGGCCAAAGTAAGAGTCCACTGGGTCTGTGAACTCACTTAGATACTCATTTCCCTGATCCCTAAATATATAATTGAGATGGACATACATGGCAGTAACCCACACCTTGGGCCTGTTGGTGAGAGCTATCATAGAGGGGAAGGTCAAGTGGAAGCCTATGCACCCCTCCCACCTATATAGTGAGTCAAAAACAGTATAATCCTAGTGAGAAATAGCAGAGATTAATGCCACTCTTAAAGATGCAGGCATGGAAGTCCCTGGAATATCTGTTTAATTTGCTGGTCTGACTCTTAAAGGACCAGATGGATCCTGGACACTATTGCTAGCTCAACAAAGAAGTATTCTTAATCACAGCTGCCCAGCCAGTAGTTTTTTGGTTAGGACAGATAATATGGTCTCTGGTACATAGTATACAGCATTGATTTGGTGAATGTGTACTTTTCTATCCCAATCAGGAAAGATCAGAAACAGTTTGCTCCAGGGCCATGTTAACTTGCCACCATCTGTCATAATTTAGCCTGAAGACATCTGGACCATCTGGACACACTGCAAAACATCATATTGATTCATTACATTGGTGACATCATGCTGATCTGGCAGCATGAGTAAGAGGGTGTTAGCATGCTGTAGACTTTGGTAAGATACATGTACTCCAGAGGGAGGGAGATAAACTATAAAAATTGAAGTACTTGCCAATTCAGTAAAGTTTCTGCACAGACCATGGTCAGGTGCAAGCCAGGACATTCCCTTCAAAGTAAAGGACAGATTGCTACATCATACATCCACTACGACAATGAAGGAAGCACAATGACTGTTAAGCCTCTTTGGCTTTGGAGGCAACACATTCCACACCTAGGAAAACTGCCCAACCCATATATAGAAGGTGCCAGCTTTGAGCAGGGCTCAGAGTAGAGAATGGCTCTGCATCAGGTCCTGGCCATACGGGCCTGCCCTGGCCGGTGTGGCTCAGTTGGTTGGGCACCATCCTGTGCACCAGAAAGTTGCTGGTTCAATTCCTGATCAAGGGCACATGCCTGGATTGTGGACTCATCCCCCAACAGGGGGAAGAAGGCAGCTAATTGATGTTGCACTCTCACATGGATGTTTCTCTCTCTCTCTCTCTCTCTCTCTCTCTCTCTCTCTCCCTCTTGCTTCCTCTCTCTTTCTAAATAAAATAAAATATTAATATTCTTTAAGACAAAACAAAAAACACACCACAAATGACCATATGGCCCTCCCATTTAACCAGCTGAAGGAGGATGAAAAACTCCTAGCTTGGTTTATGGCTAGGCTGACTCAGTATACAAAACTAAAAGTGGATGCTGTCTGCATTATAGCCTTATGCAGGAGTGGCTGTGAAAGACAGTAATGAGACACTGTGTGAAAGACAAATCTTCCCAGTGGGCAGAGCTTCAGAAGGTGCACCTGGTCACCCACTTTGTACAAAAGGAGAATGGCCCAAAGTAAAAATGTACATGGATTCGTGGTTAATGATCAGGGACCTGGAAAGAGAAAAATTAAAATATCAGAGACAAGACGGTCTGGGAAAGAGATATGTAGATGGACATATGACAGTGGACACAAGGTGTGACAATTTATTTTATTGTATTTTAATGCCCAATGAAAGCACCTACATGGTCTGGACACCAAATAACCAAGCGGATAAAATATCTTGCACAGTTGACATTCATTGGCATGACAAGGCAAACATATGACATGGCCACAGTGGCAGAGATGGAGGCTTTGCATGGGTCAAACAACATGGACTCCCACTTATGAAGGCCGATCTAGTAATTGTCTGCTTTGAATGTTCAACCTGCCAGCAACAGAGCAGCAACACTGAACCCTCAGTGTGGCACTATTTCTTAAAAAGACCGATCAAGGAGAGATTTAAAATGGCGGCAGAGTGAGTGGATGCTGCACAGACATGCTCCCAGGAACAAACTGGAATTACAACTAAAATACAGAAAGGTCTGGCTCAGTGGATATAGGCCAGCCTGCGGACTAAAGGGTCCCAGGTTCGATTCCAGCCAAAGGCACATGCCCAGGTCGGGGGCTTGATCCCCAGTGTGGGGCGTGCAGGTGGCAGCTAATCAATGATTCTTTCTTATCATTGATATTTCTCTCTCTCTATCCCTTTCCCTTCCTCTCTGAAATCAATAAAAAAATAAAATATAGAAAAACGTCCTGAATAATCAATGTAAAACTTGCAGGAGAGAACCCTGACACCAAAAGTGGAGACTGCATAGAGACTGGTAGGAGGGGCGGAGGCGCTAAAGGACTGGCCGGGCACCCACAGACAGCAACTGAAGTCCTGGAGAGATATCTCAGCTATGGGGATTGCCACTGAGAACTCTGGGATCTAATCCCCAAGCTGTGTCCCCCAGCAAAGAACACAACTGAGCCACATAACATCTGGCTGTGAAAAGCAGCGGGGTTGCTGTCTGCCAGAGAGTGATTGCTGAAAATTCAGGCACCCTCTTAAAGGACCAATGCACAAAATTCCCTGTGGAGCCACCCACCTTGTGCTCTGACAGAGGGAGGGCAGAGTAGACTAGAGCTATGTGAGCAGAAGCCAGGATTGGGGACTCAGGGGTTAGAGCTCAGAAGGCAGATGACCCTAGTTTCCTGTGCTGAGTCATTCCCTCATGCAGCAGAGGACATCTTTCCCAAACAGACATTTGACTTGCCGGGGAGAAGACAGTTGACGCACCCTATTGGAAAACACCTTGCTCTGAGACCACTTAACAGACTAAAAATAACAATTAGACTCCAGGCAGAAGCAACTGCCCCACCCTGGGGCAAGTCAAGTCAGAATCCTATTAATCTGTAGGCAGCAGCAGTCTCTGGAGGTTTGAGGCTTTGCCTGATCTACTTAATCAGAAACAGCATTTGACACAGTCCTGCACTAGAGATTCAGAGGTGTAGAGGATCTACCGAATACAAAGTCACAAACCCAAACAGACAGCCAAAATGAGGAGACAAAGAAACAACCCCCAAATGAAAGAGCAAGAGAATTCTCCAGCCTATCAATGATTCTCTCTCATCATTGACGTTTCTATTTCTCTCTCCCTCTCCCTTCCTTTCTGAAATCAATAAAAAAAGAAAAAGAAAAAAGAAACAATCTTTGCATGAGAGCAATGCAAATTAAAACCACAATAAGGTATCACTTCACACCTGTAAGAATGACAATCATCAATAAATCATAAAAAAACAAGTGTTGGTGAGGATGTGGAGAAAAGGGAACCCTTGTGTACTATTGGTGAAAACGCAGATTGCTGCAGCAACTATAGAACACAGTATGGATTGGGGTGGTGAACAACACAATACAATATACAGATGATGTATTATAGAATTGTATACCTGAAACCTTTATCATCTTATTAACCAATGTAACACCAATAAATTCAACAATAAAAAAGAACACAGTAGCCAAAACCGGTTTGGCTCAGTGGATAGAGCGTCGGCCTGCGGACTGAAAGGTCCCGGGTTCGATTCCGGTCAGGGGCATGTACCTGGGTTGCGGGCACATCCCCAGTGGGAGATGTGCAGGAGGCAGCTGATCGATGTTTCTCTCTCATCGATGTTTCTAACTCTCTATCTCTCTCCCTTCTTCTCTGTAAAAAATCAATAAAATATATTTTAAAAAAAATTCAACATTAAAAAAAAAGAACACAGTATGGAGGTTCCTCAAAAAAAAAAAATTAAAAATGGATCTGCCTTATCACTCAGCAATTCCACTTCTGGGTATATATCCAAAGCACTAATTTGAAAGAACAGACACAATCCTATGTTCATTTCAGCATTATTTACAATAGCCTAAATATGAAAGTAACCCTGGTGCCCATCAATAGAGGAGCAGATAAAAAAAATAGTGCTACATATGTACAATGGAATATTACTCAGCCATAAGAAAGAATGAAATCTTACCATTTGCGACAGCATGGATGGACCTAGAGGGTGTTAAGTGAAATGTCAGTCAGAGAAAGATAAATACCATATGATTTCACTTACTGGGTGGCTGTGCGGCCCCATGTGTTCGACGAGCGCGAGAAGCACAAGTTCGTCTTTATTGTGGCCTGGAACGAGATCGAGGGCAAGTTTGCCATAACCTGCCACAACCGGACGGCCCAGAGGCAGAAAGTGGCATCTAAAGAACAAAATAAACGAACAAACAAAATAGAAGCAGGCTCATAGATACAGAGAACAGACTGACGGTTGCCAGAGGGGAAGCAGGTTGGGGGACTGGGTGAAAATGGTGAAGGGATTAAAAAGTACAGAGGGGATGTCAAGTACAGTATAAGAAATACAGTCAATAATATTGTAATAACTATGCACAGTGCCAGGTGGGTACTGTAAATATTGGGAGGAACATTTTGTAAAGTTTATGATTATCTAACACTATGCAGCACACATGAAACTAATACAAAATAATATTGAATGTAAAGTGTAATTGAAAAATGAAATTTAAAAAACACACACCTAATCTTTGGTCTGGAGCTCCAATTCTACTTCAGTCCTTTTTCTTTCACAGGTGTTACACCATCCACTACCCTCCAATACATTTGGACATTCCTGACTTTTCAGTGTCTGTTTCTGAGAGAATCTAACTAGAACAGGTGTCCATTAGGCCCTTAACTCAAGTTGTCCCCTGCTCCCAATCCTGGGATGTTTAACCTAACTAATCCAAACTATTTTTATATATAAAATGTAAAGATTTATTCCTTTCATACCTATATTATATGATTATTATAAAGATAAAATAAATATGTGCAGGAAAATGCTATGAAATTTGAAAATCACTATGCAAACTAGTATGGTTTTTATTAAAAGACCTAAAGAGTTAAAGCATTTCCCAGATTACCTAACAATTCACAGCAGTTTAAAAAAATTGCAAGAGATAAACATTTTCAAACCTTTTTCTGTAGCTTTACGTATTCCCAGGGAGTAATTTATACACTCAGAGATCTCGCTCGACAATCAGATACAGACCTAAATAAAGAATTGTAGAGTACTACAGTAGCCTTCCATGGGAGTTTTTGTTTGTTTCTTTTCATTTCTAGTGTAACAATTACTTAGATAGAGGAAACAAGAACCATTGAAACAACCCTTTTGACAAAACACAGTGGCCAGAGGACTAGGGGAAAATATTTAATACCCGTGTGACCACCAGTCAAGTTTCTTTAGCACTACAGTGATAAGGCATAATTTTATATCTGTGGATAAATACTGCAATGCATGTAAATAAAAATGTTTCCTATAAACATATTCTTTGTTTGCTTATTCTTATTCAGACTTATCCATAATGTATTACATGAAGAGACCTAGTGATTATGCCCACTTTTTATCAGGAAAAACTTTCAGGAGTAACTTTTCAGTAGAAAAGATGAAAATTTTTTTCTATAATGTGCTATTGTTTGCTTAGATGGTGATAACTATTTGTGATGGGTTTTCTTTCTTCCTACCTTCTCTGATTTTCATCTGAGAGTTGACACAAGTTCATTTACAAGCTTTGAAAATGTGTGGTTCCACATAAAGAACTACAAAAAGGTTTAAAAGCCAGTTCTGTTCCCTCTTGGCTCATCCTGCCCAAAGTGCCCCCCTCCCTTTCATTGTCAAAGCAGATCCATAGGTCTAAAATGTCCTACTGAGTGACGGGGCTAAAACTTTTGCTGTTTAGTCAGATGTCAGGACAACACTGAAGTAAAGTAAGTGTAGCTGACAATGCACGGTTAATTCAAGCGAATTTGTATATGTTTTTGAAATATGTATAAAAGTTAAAGAACGAATTCTCATTGTACTTTACTGCGGATGCAGAATACCTGCAACATGAATTGGACACGAATAAGAAAAAAATGCCAATAACGTACACTGGATCATAAGATCCACTAGGATATTTCAAGAATGTTTTATCATAGTTCAATATGGACAGCAGCATTCTCCAGATTTACATGATTTTTATTTTTTTATTTTTTTTGCATGTGCATTCTGGGAATTCCTAATTGAACACAACTTCAAAAGTGCTCAAACCAATGATCTCAAAATGAGGCTCAAAGAACTGCACAATGATGAAACCTGAAGCAATAAAACACCGATGAAATTGTGTCTCGAGAGTGTGAGGGTACATCCAACAGTTTGGGGGAACCCCAAAAGTTCATCACAAGGTTCGCGTAATGTTACGGAGTACAGAATACAGGACTTCTCCATCCCGACTCCCCCCAGGGGGATGGAGGCAGACTTACATTTGAGGGCCCCCTTTGAACGGCTGGAGTTCGAAAAGTCTCCGTTCCTCAGCCTTTGCTCCTTTTCTCCCGGGGTTCGGAGGCCACCTGGCCCGCGGGGCACACCTGTCACTCTAACCCCCTCAGACCCCGCAGCCTGCGGGAGGCGGCGGCGGAGCTGAGGGAGGAAAGCGTCG
>NW_005353967.1:19780989-19789657 GCF_000412655.1 Myotis brandtii
CGCCCAAGGAGGTCCCCGTGTCCTCGGTGCGGGTACTGAGCGCCTGCGGGGCGGTCTCCGAGGAGATCGAGGTGCTGGAAATGGTGAGGGAGGACGAAGCGGCCCCGGCGTCCCTGGCGATCTCCGACCCGGAGCAACCGGCCACCGAACTAGAGTCCGCGGCCGAGGAGTGCAGCTGGGCCGGGCTCTTCTCCTTCCAGGACCTGCGCGCGGTGCACCAGCAGCTGTGCTCCGTGAACTCGCAGCTGGAGCCGTGCCTGCCGGTCTTCCCCGAGGAGCCCTCGGGTATGTGGACCGTGCTGTTTGGGGGCGCCCCGGAGATGACGGAGCAGGAGATCGACACTCTGTGTTACCAGCTCCAGGTCTACCTGGGCCACGGCCTGGACACCTGCGGTTGGAAGATCCTCTCCCAGGTTCTGTTCACTGAGACCGACGACCCCGAGGAGTATTACGAAAGCCTCAGCGAGCTGCGGCAGAAGGGCTACGAAGAAGTGCTCCAGCGGGCCAGGAAGCGCATCCAGGAGGTAAGTTGGGGCTTCAGTCATAGCTTTTCGTTACTCGTTACCAAAAGCTGGAGCCTCGGTCTAGACTCTCTAGACTGTGCACATTTGGGACACTTGTTTTTCTAGACAAGGTTACAGGAAGACGACGGGTTATTGTGACTTGCCTCCCCCTTCATTCCTTTCAGTGGTAGGAAAACTGACTTTCCTTAACTGGCCCTCTGCAGAACCTTTGGTAAGTCTTTAGGTATCCTCCCCCATTTATCAGATAGGTTCTGTATTGTAAGTGCTCTGTTTATGTACTGCCACTAAGATTAAAGCCACTTTGGAAAAAAGGCGCCCCGTAAATGTAAGCTAAGTGAGAATTTATTTCTCTTTGCTCTCTAAATCTCTTTCTAGCAATAACTACCCAGGCATTAACCCTGGTGTCATTTCTTGGTGTCATGCTCATTTACTCAAAATTGTTTTATGGAGTAAAGTTGGTTTGCTTTTACCTCCATATGTAGTTTGGCAACTTAGGCAAATTGTAAATTCATTGTCCTCCAAGTAAGTGGCCTGTGCAAAGGAAAAAGCACTAAGTGACATTTGGTTGTAAATGTTTTCGTAAAGGTTTTAGACACACTTCAGGAATATTTCAAGTCTTTACAGATCGTGTTTCACTCCTGTTTTAGGGAGAAAAAATGTCCTGGGCAGGAATGTTTAGTATACTTTCGTACTTAGGGATCAAAAAGTAGTGCAGTATAGTGCAATGTGGGGAAAAGATTGGAATGGATATACATAGGGAGTTCTACAATCCATAAATATATATAATTTGAGGTTATGCTTACAGCTTCTGAAAGAACTTCACGGAAAAAGTATTTTCACATATACTCAGTTTCCTCTAATGGACACTAAAAGATACTTTCTCAGAGCAATTTATTATTTTTAGTATCAGTACCAATTGAGGTTGGACTTGGGTAGGTAAGTAGTGTTTATATTCCTGACATTGTGTTGTCATCTGTTAACCTTGTCTATATTTATATAATACTTGAATACTGCTATTGAGGCCAGGAAGTTGGAGCCTTCTGGTTTTTAGAATATGGTCTTTCTTTGCTAGATTTGAGGATTTAGGAAATAACTCTTCCTCACCCCACAGTGTTCTCATACAACTTCCTGAATCCAGGTTTTCACTCCTTCCCATTAGTGTAGTTTATGCTAAACATCACCCACCTGTAATATGATCCTAGCATTCCAGGGTTTTATTTCCTTTGGTATCATCTCCTTTCTGGAGTCTGTTCTACCTAGGATTGTTTTTGTAAGGGACAGAAATCTTAAATGGCCACATACATTCTCTTTAGAGTATTTCTAATATTGACCTGTATTTCATTGAAATTTTAAGAACAAAGTTAGTGCTTCTTTCTCTCACTTGATTTATACATATGTATTATACTTTGTATTTTTTAATCCCTAAGTCTTATAGGCATGTCTGATTTTATTTTATTAATACTCAGAAAAAGTTATTTTGTCCTTTTTTTAATTCAAATTGGGTAAAAATGAAGGCTGCCAAAAGTATAGTTAGTTGCAGTTTTCTAGAACCCTTTCATGGGGGAAGGTGTTTACATTTTTAAAAATGTATTTTTTACTAATAAAGTTATGTTGACCATAGTATTTTATTCTGTTTAATAAAGAAATTTTTAAACTTTTAAAGAAGATTTTGTGTGTTGGGAAACACCTCAAAATAAATAAAATTTAGTATAAATTCATTGAACGTTAAATACATAAACTTTTGGTGCTTCATTTAGTTGACTTGAATAGTATTTTTAAAACAGCTGTCAAGGAAATAAACAGGCTCAGTTTTAATGCCCTCCTGATTTCTATTGGAAGGTTCTGTTGAAATTATGAGACTCAATGGGGGGAAAGTGTGGTGTGATTAATTAGTGATGTCTGCCATGGGCATGATACTGGGGGTGTATAACATACCAGCCATGTTTTTTGTTCCCCAGCTGCTTAAATCTTTGCTGTCTTAATATTTTGCAGTAAATTTTTTTGGTAGGTAAAATCTTTATAGAATGTGTCATTTTTGAGTTATTAATTCTATTGAGTTTAGTAATTACAGCTAATTCGATGTTTTTGTATTTCCAGTTTTCAAGTTGACTTGTGAAGTTGGCTAGTTTTTTAAGCTAGGTGTATTTGCTAAATCAGCCACATCCTTAGGTATAAGTTACTTTAAAAATGTAGTTGTTTGGTCGTGTTATTTCTTTAATTTCTGTGACTCTATTTTCTGGTTTCTTTTTCTACAGAATTGCTTTTCCTATCCATGTAAAGGCTTCATCTTTTTTTTTTTTTAAACCTTACCTGAGGATATTTGTCCATTGATTTTTAGAGAGAGGGAAAGACAGAGAAGCATCAATGTGAGAGTAACACATCAATTGGTTGCCTTCTGCACAGCCCCGGGCCAGGTAGGAGTCTGCAACCGAGACTAGAACCGAACCCAGGACCCTCTGGTCCACAGGCCGATGCTCTATGAACTGTGCCAGATCTGCTAGGGCTAATGGTTTCATCTTAAAAACTACACCTGTTTTTGTTCAAAATGGTCTGTAAATTGTTGAAAGGAGTGTGTGTGTGTTTTTTAATAGAACAGACTGTGCAAATAGATTATAAACTTTTCAAGGTCACTGGCCTTGACAATATCTTGGAATTCTCTTCTTTGCCACCCCCTAGTTCAGGGCCACACATCTTGTGAGCATTCTTAATATTAGTGGACAAAGGACACCAGAGTTTGTTTTTAGTATTGCAAGAATTTAAAGGGTTTGGAAGAAGTGTCCTGTTAATGTCAAGTTGTGGGTAAATAAGTTTTTATAAAATGACAAATGTAAATTACTCAAGGGACCATGCTATTGAAAAGCTAGGAGAAAGATCTCTTAAAAATGTAAATGATTTCCTAACTAAGGGGTCTTTATCTGAGGTTGGTGAGTTCCCTATAAATTGAGGGGAACTATATTTGGACTTCGAGGGCATGTAACATTTTATATGCATAGGCATGTTTGCATTTTTGGAGAAAGGCTTTTATCAAACTCCTAAATGTGTTTTTCAAAAAGAGCTTTAAAACCACAAATGTAAATTACGTGCTTTGTAAATTAGCACCCATGGCTGGTATGCTTTGTAAACAATATTGGAGTTTAATTTTTGGAATACACTTAAGATTGAGTTATAAGAAGTATTCCTTTATCCTTGGCTTTTGAAATATTGAAGAATTAAACCTTAAGTTTTCTGCTAAAAGTTTTTGTTAATGATTCACAAATTTGGTCATCTGACTGGAAATAAGTTTGGGAAGAGCTATAATTTATACAGTACTTATAACTTATTTTTAGATTACATATGAATTGTATACCACTTAGGACCTCAATCTTGAATATAAATAAAGTGTCAAATTTATTATAGGGTAGGTTTGTCTTGGACTTTTACAGGAGTTTACTGTAAATAATGCTATTTATACAACAGGCACTCAATCCCTAAGTGAATTAAGTGCCACTAAGGTATCTTGGAATGGTTTCAGCAATAGCCCAGGTCATTGGTCAGAGCTGAAGATTGTATTATAGTGTGTGTGCAATGGGTGGCCCATACTATGGCTTACCTTTGATGACTTAGGTTTTGTAATAATGGTTTCTGTATAAGGACAATTATTCTTGAAATTATTATTTGTGGTCTTTTAGATAACAAACCTTAATAACTATGATGGTTGGCTTGATTAAGATCTATAAATCAGTGTTCACTTAGGAATTTATTATGTTTGTAAAACTGTCCTCAATTCTAACTTCTTTCTAGTTGAAACCACTGTTTGAAAGCAGCATATGTTTTCATAAGTAGCCATCCACATAAAGCACACAGTAACCAGAGCCTACCCAGGGTTTTGAGTCAGAACGACCTGGATTCGAATATAGACTTACCACCTCTGTACCTGCTTAGTTATTTAAACTCTTAAAACAGGGAAATGGGGACAATACTTAAAGGATATTTTAAGATTTAATTAAGACAGTATGAAAAAGTGCCCAACAAAGTGTCTGGTATTTATAAAGGAGACTTCCAAGAAGTGTTAATGGTCTCTTTCATGTAATAAGGATTCTCTAGAGTTTTCAACTCAGTATTTCTCTCAGGTAATGTAACTGATTTATTGACTACTTAGGTATTGGGCACTTCACATTCTCCTTACATCCTCCCCACTATCTTTTGAGCTAAGCGGTGTTTTGTTTTTACCTATTTTGCTGAAGCAGAAGTTGAAACTTAAAGATGTTACACAGATTTGGTCAAGGTTAAACAACTAAGGAGTGACCAAATTCAGATTCAAACATAGATTTATCTTAGTCCAACTGTGTGCCTTTCCTGCCATTCCTAGTTTTCCTAAAGACATTTGTATGTTAAAATGACCTAGCCTGTTTCGCTTAGTGGATAGAGCGTTTGTCCGAGGACTGAAGGGTTGAGGGTTTGATTGAGATCAAGGGCACATACCTGAATTGCAGGTCGCTCCCCCGACCCAACCAATAGATGTGCCTCTCTCACATGATGTTTTTCTTGTGTCTCTCTCCCTTCCTTTCTCTCTGCTTTAAGAAATCAATGGAAAAATTTCTCTGGGTGAGGATTAACAACAACAAAAAGTGACTCAGCCAAAAACAAATCCTAACTTCTGAGGTTATTTAACAGAAGGAGCAAGGAGCTCTAACTAGACTGTTTGCTTATTACCTCTCCTCCCAATTATGACTTTACTAAGTTTTCTGGAAAACTAAGGTTAGCTATAAAACTTTGGAGACTTGCTAAAACCCCAACTATATACATTATAGAAGTGACAGGAGCCCTAGGATGTTGGACTTTATTGGGTCAGTGAGCTATGATCCATGATTAGGTAGGTATAAATAGTAGAAGCACGCTGGGGAAAGACAGTGTATTGCAATGAAGAGAGCTGTTCTGTCTGTATAGTCCCATGAAAATAGTGCAAACTGCTATCCTACTGTTAAACACAGTTAAGGAATAATAAAGCTAAGTAAATTTTGTGGGATTCTTGAGAGTTATGATGAAAGACCTGAAAGCTGGAAGCTGTTAAAATAATGACTTAGATACTAATCATTTTCTTCAATCCTGTGCTCAAATAAATTTTTGGTCATTTTTCATATCACTGAAAAAAGAGATAAGTATAGAAAAAAAAGATGAATATATGCCTCTAGTTTAGCACTTTTGTAAAGCAGAAACATGGAGACTGGTGACAGGATGGCTGTTTTCCTGATAACTAATTTATGTGGTGGTTTCTCTGCTTGCCATTTAACATCACATGATGCCCAGCCCACCAAATATTTCACAAACATGAAATCGGGCATGTTTCCTCCTTGCTAAAACAAGGTCAAGTTGGACAGACACTTTAGTAATTTGAGTATAAGGGGGGGGGGGGGGGGGGGGCCCTGTGTGTGTGTTGAAGGGAGAAGGTGAACAAGAGGTTTAGTTTGTCAAACATAAAGGCAGAATGTTTGAATTAGCGATCTTCACTCCCCAAATGTTCATGTAACTTTAATCAGTCTCTCACTGTTCTCCATTGCTGCTTTATTTGATCTTTCATTGACTGTAGAATATTATTGGAAGTGGGACTTCAAAGCACAAGGTGGCCTTCCCTATTTGGTTAAATGTATGTCTGCTTTGTTTTGTTTTTAATGGAAAGTTTCCTATGGCTTCTTTTACTCTTTTTTAAAAGGCCAGAATCTGCTCCCTCTGAATCTGACCTATTCCCTCAGTTGTTGATAGGCAAAAAACTAAGTTGCAAGGGTAAGAGGCATAGGCAGTAAAGACTAAATAATAATTCTTGGTGCTTTTTGGAGGAGTGTGTGTGGTAGAGGTGAAGTTCATTTGGCTTTTCAAGCTTCTTGTAGGGGACTGCAAATACCAAGTAGCCTTAACACAGTATGTAAGTTATTAAAACCAGAGAAGGATTCATTCAGCAAAAAGCTAGAAAATTTTGTGAGTTTTCTTAAATGTAGGGAATTTCCTTTTTATGCTTTTGTCTTTGAATTTAAGATTTTATATGGTCGTTTAGCATATAATAGACTATTTTCACATTGTTCAGGGTTTTGTAGAATAGGCTATGAAATAAAAAGAAGCCTGATGGTCTAGACATTTTGTATAGAGGAGAATTGTCTTAAGAATAAATGTATGAAGTTCCTTTAATAACTTGCGATTTTATTTGTAATTTTAAGGTTTGAGGGTGATGACTTGGGGGAGCTTAGTTTATTCAACAAATAGTGCCTTCAAGTAAGTAGTCACTGGGAGAAGACAGCGATAAACAAGAATGGTCATTTTCTTTGTGAAAATAAAATTGGTTACCAGGTCATCCTGATGGTAGGAATTAGTTGAGAAGCATTTTACTACACTGTCATTAATTTGTGCTTAGTGGAAAGAAAATTTATTAGACATGGCTCAGGAAAATCTGTGTTTTTGTCCTAATTCTGATACTTGTTGCTTGGCCTTAGGTTGTCACTTTCCATCCTCTAACTTTAGTTTCCTGTTTGTAAAGTGAAGTTACAGTGTCCTTTTAAAGGAATGTAGGGTAGTTTATAAGCACAGTGTTGCAAGGGTTGGGACTTAGGCCACTTGTTTTATGTGCTAGTGTCCAGGTTTAGGTCTCCCTGCAATAATGTGATTATCTAATGTTGCTAGGGTTTTTAGGCTTTAAAAAGCCCTAATTAATTTTTGGAGGCAGAGGGCATTAGAAGAGGCCAGGAGTAGTGTTTCTTCCTGTTTTTTGTGTTTGTTTTCTTGCCCTCACTTTGTTCCTTAGCTAAGCTTGAAGGTGTGTTGTTTTTTTGTACTTTTCCCTATACTAGTAGTTTCAGTATTCAAACTGCTTTTCCCATAAGTTTTTGATAGCTTGTTGAAGTTGTACTAACAAAATGAATGTTTAATTCCTAAAATTATTTCTCTAAGCCTTTCTTCCTCTTCACCTTCCTTATCTAGGTGAATCTTTGTCTTCTATGGACAATAACAAGGCCTAACTGGAGTGACCTATGTGTAGAGAAGTATATGAGGTTCTAGTTTTCAGTAATCACAATAACCTTTATTGAATGCTTCCTGTGGGTCAAGTATTATGGGGATGTCTTTAAATATATTATCTCTGTTAGTCTGTAGATAGAAGTTAATAGGTAGGTTTCAAGAGTTTGTTTCCTGGTCCTCTACTTAGTAGCTTTGTGAATTTGGGCCTACCTAATTCTCTTCAGTACCTTAGCTTCCTCATCTGTAAACTGAGGAGAATAATACTGCTGCCTCATAGAGTGATTTAAAATAGGTTTTATGTAAAACACTTAGACTAGTAAATACTTGGTAAATGTTAACTTTTTAAAAAAATTTAAATTACTTACTGTTTAATGTATTACATAAGTCTCCTTTTCCCCCCATTGACCTCTCCCCGGCTGCCCCCAACCCCCAGCACATGCCCTCACACTCCCTCCCTCCATTGTCTGTGTCCATTGGTTATGCTCATATGCATACATACAAGTCCTTTGGTTGATCTCTTACCCCCTCACCTCCTGCCTTCCCTCTTAGGTTGGACAGTCTATTAGATGCTTCTATGACTCTGGTTCTACTTTTGTTCATCAGTTTATGTTGTTCATTATATTCCACAAATGAGTGAGATCATGTGATATTTATCTTTCTCTGACTGGCTTAGTTCGCTTAGCTTATGCTCTCTAGTTCCATCCATGCTATTGCAAATGGTAAGAATTCCTTTTTTACAGCAGCATAGTGTTCCATTGTGTAGATGTACCACAGTTTTCTAATCCACCCATCTGCTGATGGGCACTTAGGCTGTTTCCAAATCTTAGCTATTGTAAAATGTGCTGCTATGAACATAGGGGTGCATATATCCTTTCTGATTGGTATTTCTGTTTTCTTGGGATATATTTCTAGAAGTGGGATCACTGGGTCAAATGGGAGTTCCATTTTTAATTTTTTGAGGAATCTCCATACCGTCTTGCAAAGTGGCTTCACCAGTCTGCATTCCCACCAGCAGTGCACGAGGATTCCTTTTTCTCCGCATCCTCTCCAGCACTTGTCACTTGTCGATTTGTTGATGATAGCCATTCTAACAGGTGTGAGAGGGTACCTCATTGTTTTGATTTGCATCTCTCGGATGATTAGTGACTTTGAGCATGTTTTCA
>NW_005353967.1:19789757-19798156 GCF_000412655.1 Myotis brandtii
ACCCTTATCGGAGATAACATTGGTAAATATGTTCTCCCATGCAGTGGGCTTTCTTGTTGTTCTGTTGATGGTTTCTTTTGTTGTGCAGAAGCTTTTTATTTTGATGTAGTCCCATTTGTTTATTTTCTTCTTAGTTTCCATTGCCCTAGGAGCTTTACTGGTAAAGATATTGCTACGACAAATGTCTGCTATTTTGCTGCCCATAGTTTCTTCTAAGATTTTTATGGTTTCCTGCCTTACATTTAAGTCCTTTATTCATTTTGAGTTTATTTTTGTGTATGGTGTAAGTTGGTCTAGTTTCATTTTTTTGCATGTATCCGTCCAATTTTCCCAACACCATTTATTGAAGAGACTGTCTTGACTCCATTGTATGTTCTTGCCTCCTTTGTCAAATATTAATTGAGCATAATGGCTTGGGTCAATTTCTGGGTTCTCTGTTCTGTTCCATCTTGTGCCAGTACCAGGCAGTTTTGAGAACAGTGGCTTTGTAATATAGCTTAATATCTGGTATTGTGATCTAGATCTTTGAAGTATGCCGTTGGTATTTTAATGGGGGTTGCATTGAATCTATAGATTGCTTTGGATAGTATGGACATGGTAAATGTTAACTCTTATTTATATTAATCTTCATATCAACCTAAGAGGTAGGGATTTTGCAGTAGAGGAAATAGGTTCAAAGAAATTGAAAAATTTGCCCAATGTAACATATCTAATATACAGAACCTGATTCAAATCTAAGCATGACAGATTCCCACCTGCTTTCTTAACCACTGGGCTATCTTCATCCCTGTAGAAAGGGAGTGAGGCTGATAAACAACTTAACCATTGTCAAATTAAAGTACATGGTTAATGTCTCATCACTGGACAAAAACATTAATAGTGACTGGCTGATGATTGTTTTTTATAAACTTTGATTATGTACATATATTATAATCAACAATGTTGTCTGTGAGTAGAGAAACCTGAAATCCCAAAGATTACTCCCACACACGTACACACAGTAGAACCTAGGGCATTTGGTATATTCTAAGCTACAATCTAAAAAATACCTCCTCCCTCTCACTGTTTATTCCCATTTTAAGTAATTAGTTCATAACATCAAATAGTTAATATTATCCCCCCCCCTTCCCCTAATAACATCTATCTATATAAAAGCCTAATATGCAAATTGTCCCCTCGGGAGTTCAACCGGGAGACTGGGAGTTCTATCTATTGCTCACTATGACGTGTGCTGACCACCAGCGGGTGGTGCGGAATGAAGGAAGGCCCTGGCTGGCAGTCGGCAGCTGGGAAGGAAGGCCCCGACCGGCAGCTGGAAGTCCCCGATCGGCCCTGATCACTGGCCAGGTCTAGGGGCTATTCCCATGCATGAATTTCGTGCACCGGGACTATAGTTACTAAATAATTGGCTTAATTTTTTTGGCTAGGTGGGAGAGGAAGGCAGTTAAGGATGTTAACTTTTCTTGTTTTTATTTGAAAATCCTGCCTCTCTTTTATTTTATATTAGGTCATGTGAATTTCGGTGTTGGGTTTGCTAAATGAAAATGAAAAGGTTATCACAGGTAGAGTTAAAGAAATGAAGGATTAAGAGAGAAAGGGGGCTAGGATTATTATCGTAGTAATATTTAAACTTAAAAAATTTGTGGCAATGAGTAACATTCATTATTTTAGTAAAAGGAAATTATATGCAAACTCACAGTGAAGCCTGTTGATATGTTTGTAAATAGTGTGTTATAAAGTCTCTGGCTCCCTGGAGGGCCTTGGAGTTGGTTCTTGAACAGGTTTTACTCTATACATTGAGCCTATGAGACCTAAAACTTGAAATAAGACTATTTCATTTATTCTTTTTAATTGAACTTGCCTTTCTTTAAAGTGCTGACATTTCTGACCCGTATTTTATTTTATTTTTCTGACCAGTATTTTAATACTTGCTCTTGCAAAATGTTGTATTCTAATATTTTTCATTGTACTTGTACAGATTTACCTCTATTTTGGGTAGTCATTTTTGTGGGTTGTGTGGTTAAGAAGTCCAGCCACCACTTAAAATATTGCCTTTGGGGGGGGGGGACCACAAATGTGTCTTTATGGTACATGTTTAATAGTCAACTTTTTCCTCCATCTTTATTTAGTATTTTTTCAAAGAATTCAGAATTTTATTTCTTATTTAGAAAATGTAGGTATTTTCATATGCTGATTTTTTTATTTGAAAATTGCTGTTCATGTTTGGTTGGGAAGGAGTGGAAAATTAATCTGGTTTTGGACAATTGGGTATACTTTTGGTGTTTTCTTTATTATAAATAATGTAATTAATTTTATTCAATAGATAAAGTATTGGATTTTGTAAGTGTTCTTATTACAGCATTTTGGGGTACGAGGTCTAGATGGTTAATGTAGATTTTGCTTCACCTTTGAATTATATATATAATATAGGTAATCGGGCTAACTGAACCAATCTCATAATGTTCACTTTCTGAAATGTGAAGCCATTGGTATGAAATATGTGCCAAGTTTACTCCAGTCTTTACAAGGACAGCACTGTAATTACAATTTTTTTTTCTGGGAATAATCCTAAACCTTTTTTCTAGCTTAATGACTTGAAAAGTATAGCAGGGCTGGATATATTCACCATAAAGGTGACCGTTCGATTCCCTCGATTCCTGGTCAGGGCACATGCCTAGGTCAAGTACCTTTAGGATCAAGTAGCAATCTTGGAAAATACAATGAAATAATTGGTAGAAGGAGGATTATAGCACATTGTTGTGCCACAGGTCATGGTTTTTACTTTTGAAGATACAGTTTTTGAATTTTTATAAGTTGTTGAAGTTTTATAAGTTGTTGATTTTTATTCCCTGACCAGGAATTGAGGGAATCAAACCGTCACCTCCTAGTTCATAGGTTGACACTCAACCACTTAGCCACAGTGGCTGGGCCAGAGCATATTCTCCATCTGCCATCCCTGACTTGGTCTGTGGCTCTATCTGGTGCAGCCGCTTTTAATCTAAGTCTTTGCTATTTCTCTGGAAATGCTTCGCTCCCATTAATTCTCAGAATTGTTCAGTTCTTCCAAATCCAGTGTTTGTTGGTTCTGATTGATTATGACACATGATCAATTTGGGACAGTTTTTTCAATGTAGGCAAAGCAACACTGTGTTTTATGTACACGTTGATTTGTAAATGCATACCAATTCAGAAATGTTAAATACAAATTTTAGAACTTAAGAACTGTGGAATCGCACTCAGCATTAATTACTGCTTTCCCATGTCACTCCTGAAGCCATTTTAGCTTAATCTCTCACTATTTCATCCCTAGACTAGTTTTAGCTTTCTTCCAGCATCTTTCTTGCAATATAAACGTTCTATACTTTGCTCCCAAATACACACACACACACACACACACACACACCAATGAGCTCTTTCATTCCTGAAGACAGAGTCCAAATTCCTAATATTCAGGATCATTTGAGTTAGCCTGCCAGTATTACTCTTTCTCTTCTCTACATGAACCTTTCATTATTCTAACCAAGCTCTTTTCACCATTGTTCACTGATTTCATCATATACCATGCTCCATTGTACAGGACCCTCCTTCCCCCATGTCTTGCTTTTTTTGCTTGTCTATGTTCTACCTTTCTTACCTGGGCCAGGTCAGATTGTCATCCTGTAGAAAGCCGTTTCTGACCACTGTCAGAAACCAGAGGAATTTCTATCAGAAATTCAGAGATCAGAGAGGTGTTATGTTACATTCGGCTCATATCATCCGTAAGTGCTGCCCTGTGTTTTTCTGTTTATGGGAACCCCTTCTGCTCTTTAAAATACATTGTAAGTCCCTAAGAGACAAAGATGGATTTTATTTTATTTTCCTATGTCTCAAATCCTCCAGTGCTTCTTTTTTTAAAAAAAAATATATTTTTTTTTTTAAATATATTTTTATTGATTTCAGAGAGGAAGGGTCAGGGAGAGAGATAGAAACATCAATGATGAGAGAGAATCATTGATCGGCTGCCTCCTGCACGCCCCACACGGGATCGAGCCCGCAACCTGGGCATGTGCCCTTGACTGGAATCGAACCTGGGACCCTTCAGTCCGCAGGTCGATGCTCTATCCCAGTGATGGCGAACCTATGACACACGTGTCAGAGGTGACACGCGAACTCATTTTTTTGGTTGATTTTTCTTTGTTAAATGGCATTTAAATATATAAAATAAATATCAAAAATATAAGTCTTTGTTTTACTATGGTTGCAAATATCAAAAAATTTCTATATGTGACACGGCACCAGAGTTAAGTTAGGGTTTTTCAAAATGCTGACACGCCAAGCTCAAAAGGTTCGCCATCACTGCTCTATCCACTGAGCCAAACCAGCTAGGGCCTCCAGGGCTTCTTTACACAGTAGGTGCTCAGTAGATGTTCTTTGATCTGCTTTTTAAAGTTGGTTTGCATGCAGCTGACATTTTAACTAAAAGCATGTATTTTCCCAGGAGTAAAATGAAGTCTAATTTACCACTTATATATGAAGTAAAGGATCTGAAAATCAATTTTTAAAGTATCAGAATGAGTCCTTATTGTCAGTGGCCCTTATACTTTCTAAAATTGGATTTTAGAATTAACAGTTATTAACAAATAATCAATGATTAACATGGAAATAAAATAAAAATGATTGAACAGTTTTACAAAACAATAACAGAGTTGAGCAGTGTACTTTGTGAATGTGAAAAATGTATGTGGCATTGGTCTTTACTAGTCAGTTGAGGAAACAGACCTGGTAGGTCTAAGGTAAACCTAATGTAGATCCCATGCCCACAGGTCCAGTTTCATTGCTTTTCCTTTGCTAGTCCTGAGTTACCCGTTTTCATAATGATTTTCATATCTTGATAATAATGTAATGGTTAAGATACTATTTTTGGATTATGTTGTTTCTTTAACATCTTCCTAATTAAGAAAAAAAATGAGGCATTCAGTCTTGGGTTTGACACATTAGAGATGGGAAGAAATCTATGAAACTGCACAAAAGAGTTTAGCTTCTAAATTTTCTATCTAGGACTTCAAAAATTACTCCAAGAATTTTAAGGATAGTAGCAGTCCTATAATCATGATGTCAGAAGAATTACCCTTGAACTAACTCTGGTTGGCAAGGTATTGGATGGGGACTCCATGATTAAACACAGTAGGTGTCTTCCTGTCCTATATTTGTAATAGGTTACTCGGTTAGAAACCAATTTGAATGGCACTGGGGAAAGTAGTAAGTGGCACAGGGTGGTTTTGCGATTTTTTTCTGTTGCAGTGATTATAATAGGTTCATGAAAAAAAAATGTTTTTAACTGTTGTCACTGACTCCTTTAAGAACCTGTTAAAAGTTGTGGGTCCTTGCCCTAGAGAAATTTTGCAACAGGCAGAGCTTTGTTTCTGTTTCAAGAATCAATAATTAAGACCTTGTAGGTAGGTTAAGAGCCTAGACTTATCAGGATTAAATCAGGGAGGCGGGGAAAAACGGTACCCAGAGAATAAAATAACTTCCTAAAATTGCATGAGAGATGTGTCAGCTTTTGAGCAGGAATAATTCCACCTTTACATTCTTAGGCCCCTGTTCCTTCTTTCCTCTGTATTTCTATTGTTCATCTTTATATTATGTTGGTTGTACTTGAGCCCTTATGAAATCATCCTTTGCAGGCATGTTGTATTCTCATTCAAATCCATCTACATTCTGACTCAGTTAATGTCCATCAGTGTGTCTTCTCAAATTTAGCCAATCTGCATTTTCTATATTTAAATTCAGGCTTTTCCTATACACTCCAAACATCCTTAATCCCACATAATCCAACTCTCTTTCTACTCTTTGTTTGTTTGTTTGTTAACCCTCACCTGAGGATATTTTTCCCATTGATTTTTAGAGAGAGTGGAAAGGAGGGTAGAGACAAAGAAAAACAATGATGTGTTTTAAACATTAATAGTTCTGCTATTCCTAAAACTTCATAGAAAATCATCTTGAATGTTTTCCATTTTCAAGTGGAATAAAAGACAGACACATTGACTGGTTGCCTCACACATGCGCCCCTACCAGGGCTGGGGATCGGGTCTGCAACCACAGTACGTGCCTTGACCAGAATTGAACCCTGGACACTTCAGTCCATGGGCTGCTCTAACCACTGAGAAAAACTGGCTAGGGCTTCTTTCTATTTTTTTCTTTAATGTGCATTATCTATAGCACCTTGCACATTTTGTAGTTTATATGACCTGAAATGTCAGTAGCTCAAGTTTATTCCTGGATTTCGTCAGTTAGGGTTAGCAAAATAGAAAATTAAATTGTTATTATAACAGATTAGTGCAGTGGTTCTCAACCTTCTGGCCCTTTAAATACAGTTCCTCATGTTGTGACCCCCAACCATAAAATTATTTTCGTTGCTACTTCATAACTGTAATGTTGCTACTGTTATGAATCGTAATGTAAATATCTGATATGCAGGATGGTCTTAGGCGACCCCTGTGAAAGGGTCGTTCGACCCCCAAAGGGGTCGCAACCCACAGGTTGAGAACCGCTGGATTAGTGGTTATGTTCTTTTAGCAGTTGAATTCTTTTATCACGGATTATAGGAAATGGTTTAGAGCAGCCGTGGGCAAACTACGGCCCGCGAAATGAATAAAACTAAAAAAAAAAAAAAGACCGTACCCTTTTATGTGTAATGATGTTTACTTTGAATTTATATTAGTTCACACAAACACTCCATCCATGCTTTTGTTCCGGCCCTCCGGTCCAGTTTAAGAACCCATTGTGGCCCTCGAGTCAAAAAGTTTGCCCACCCCTGGTTTAGAGTCTAAAAGTCTAAAGAAGCCTGGTGCTTATTAGTAAACTCTATCTTTTGAAGTTTTAAAATTCATTTCCTTTACTTAAACATTATTTGCAGATATTTAGATTAAAATAGATTGCCAACGAAGCTATAATTGGTTTTAAGGTAAGCTAATGTTGGAAAAACATGAAACTTTATAGCAAAGAAGACAAATTAATAAATTAGCAGTGTTAGGTGAGATGCCTTGGGCTTCTCTGCAAGAGTATTAAGTTTAGTTACTGCATAATAGCTTTGTAAAGTACGGTACTGTTCTGTTAGAGAATAGAAGGCATGTGGGAAATAATATATATAAATGTGTTAATATTTAAATAGAATAATTGATTTTCTTTTTTCATTGCACATAGTTGTGTAGAGTGGAATTATGACTTAATAAACATACAATGACTTGATTTTGTTTTGGCAGAAAATAGTATCTAAACTGTTTGTTGTGTTAACATTTACTTTAGTGTCTCTGTAAGAAGAGCTCAAAGAAACCTTGTGTCTGAGGATTGTCTTACTGTTGAATCATGGCATTTGATCACTTGTAAATTACTCTGGGGAACTTTACAATTGAGAAATGTTGCTACTATTTTGGTTCCCCCCCCCCTCATTCTTTTAATTTCTGCTATTCCTAAAACTTCATAGAAAATAATCTTGAATGTTTTCCATTTTCAAGTGGAATAAAAGATAAAGGGCTTCTGTGAATGTACATTTTCTTGTAAGGAGAGAACTATTGCCTTTAAAACTATTAAAAGATAGTTTATAATTCATTGTAAGGACTATAATTGTGGGGTTTTTTTAAATACAGTTTTCTTGTTCTATCCTTCCTTAATCTGGTTATTATGTTTCTGATAGCTGTAGTCTTGAGGTGGTAAAGCTGTGTTGGAAGTGAGTACCTGTACCACCAGTTAGAATTAATTTCTGGGACTTGAGAAAAGTGCTGTAATTATAAATTGATCATTCATACAGCTGCTGTTCCTTTTATAATACTTCTTTTCAATTGTAGCTTAACAGCTGATTCAACACAAGATTTATCTACTTATAAATAATAGATAGGTGGGCACAGAAAGAGAAGTATGTAGTATTTTCTTATTTCTTATGCCTTATCTTTTGGAAAAGTTGTATTTGTAAGCCAAAATACCTTTGTGTGTGGGTAAGTGGAGACGGGATAGAATATAAAACCTTTCTTAAGTGTACAGTTGGCCAACAGGCACATGAAAAGATGTCCTACATCACTAATTATTAGGGAAATGCAAATCAAAACCACTAGTTATTACCCATACCTGTTAGAATGGCTATTATAAAAATTATTAGAAATAACAAGTGGAGAGGATGAGGAGAAAAGGGAACCCTCTAACTCCATTGGTGGGATTGTAAATTGGTGCAGCCACTGTGAAAAACAGTATGGAGGTTCCTCAAAATATTAAGCATACAACTACTGTATTATTTAGCAATTCCTCTTCTGGGTATTTAACTGAAGAATATGAAAGCACTAATTTGAAAAGATATATGTACCCCTTTGTTCATTGCAGCCTTATTTATAACTAGAGGCCTGGTGCACGAAAATCTGTGCACTGGA
>NW_005353967.1:19798248-19801794 GCF_000412655.1 Myotis brandtii
CCTGCCCACTGGCACACACCTTGGCTGGCCAGGCGCTGCCTGCTTGCCAGCCCCACCCCCTGCTGACTGGTCATTCTGTTGTTTGGTCGATTTGCATATTACGCTTTTATTATATAGGAGAATAGCTAAGATATGGAAATAACCGAAGTGCCCATCAATAGAATGGATAAAGAATAGACAAAATAGTTAAAGATGTGGTATATACAGTTATGTACAACTGGGTTTGAGCTGCACGGGTCCACTTATAGAAGGATTTTTTCCAATAAATATACTGTTGGCCCTCCACATCCCTGGGTTTCAAATTTGTGGATTCACCCAGCCACAGATAGAAAACAGTATTTTCCATCTAAGTTTGGGAATCTGCATATACAGAGGGTCTACTTTAGTTATACACGTATTTTCAGCTGCATGAGGTCAGCTATATATACAATGGAATACTACTCGGCCATACAAAGATGAAATATTGCCGTTTTCGACAATATGGATGTATCTTGAGGGTATTAATGCCAAGTGAAATAAATCAGATGTAAAAGAACAAAAACGTATGATTTCATTTGTGGAACATAAAACATAAAGAAATGAAAGAACAAAAACAAACTCATAGATAACAGACAACAGATTGGTCGTTGCCAGAGGGTGGGGGGCAAAATAGGTAAAGGGAATACTGTACACCTGAAACTTACATAAGGTTATTCAATTAAAAAACAACAACCTTTCTCTAAAAAAAAGTATGTATTCACTTGATAGATCATGATTGAAAAAGTATAATTGAAATGTAAATCTTCTCTCCTCCTACCCTCATTTCTTGTCTGTGGTTCCCCTTCTCAGAGGTAATCACCCATAAGAGTTTATTTTCAGATTCAGTCACATATACAAATATATATAGGACATTAATACTCCCTATGTTTTAAACAACCCATATATACTATATACTCTAGTATACATATTGGTTTTTTTTTTCTCTTAGGCTATATTTCTTTTTTCTTTTTCTCTTTTTAGTCCTCACCTGAGGATATTTTTCCATTGATTTTTAGAGAGTGGAAGAGAGGGAGACAGAGAGAAACACATCGATTGGTTGCCTCCTGCATGAGCGCTGACCAGGGCCCGGACCAGGGAGGAGCCTGCAACCCAGGTACATGCCCTTGACTGGAATTGAACCCAGGACTGTTCGGTCTGCAGGCAGATGCTCTATCCACTGACCTAAACTGGCTAGAGCTAGGTTATGTTTCTTTTAAGGGCTAAATAATACTCCATTGAATGGATTTGTTTTGATACACAGGATTTTTATTTTATTTTTTACTGATCTTTTGCTCTTGCTGTTAAAATAGCATATCTTTTCTCAGATGTGAAAGTATATTTATAGGATAAATTTTATAAGAGGAATTGCTGGGTCAAAGAGAATTTGCATTTTGTTTAAATTGCTTTCTGTTTTTATCTCCTTTTCAACACAAAACTCTATTTTCAAAACCTTTCTTATCTTATCCATGGAAAGTTTTAGTTTGTAATTTATTTTGCAATTCTCATGAGTGAGTCTTCATTTGTTCGAGTCATTTCTGTGAACCCATTCCATTCTTTACTGGTTTTTAATGTGTTGTGTGACTACAGAAATTGTCTATGTTTTGCAAATATTTTTCCCTTTGTCATTTGTCTCTTGATTTTATTTTTTTATGCCTGTTTATACAGTTTAAAGATTTTATAGCAAGGTTTATTACTCTTTTAATAGTTTCTAGATTTTGGGTCATGCTTTAAAGTCCCCCATAATGAGATTATTTAAAGCAACAAAAACACCTCTTGTTTTTTCTCCTAGTTTTATGATTTTGTTATTTGCATTTAAATTGTGAGCCAGTGGAATTTATTTTGGTATAAGGAATAAGGTAGGGACCCAGCTTATTTTTCCTGATGAAATGACAGCTATCACAAAAATGGTTTTTTGAATGATTCAGACTTATCATGCAGTAAATTTTCATATATCTGAACTCTTTACTACTTTATTGTGCTTGATTCTTATAGCAGATATTTATATTACCTGGTAAGGCCATTGCCCTTCTTCACAAATACAGTTTATTAAAGAATTTTCCTTATTTTTATTTTGTCCTCTTATTTTTCCATGTGAATGTTGGACTTTTCTTATGACATAAAAATGTCAAGAGGCCATGTTATTACTGTGTGAAATTTATAAATTAATTTAATAAGAAAGAATTGGTATTTTTATTAGTCTTTCATTTATTTACATTGTCTTTTGGCCTCTTTTAACATTTTATTTACATGGCTCTTAATAGATTTAAGTTTAGTCCTAAGTATTTTTCTTTTTTGTTGTTGTAAATGGTATCCTTGCTGGTTGTTGCTTATATTTACTGTACAAGGGCTGTTGCTTTTTGCATAGAAATGATAACAGCTTATTGAAATCTATTTCTATTGTAATTTTTTAGTTTATTCTAAATTAGTTTTTTTAAAGCAGATTTTTCTCAAAAGAACTGGAATATCTTCATGATCATTTTATTGTTTCTTTGTAGGAGTATAAGACCAAATTAAAATTTAAAAAAACCCCAACACAATAAGAAGTATGTCATCAGAATGAAGAGAATTAATTTGGTGATTGTAATGGCTGTTGGCTTTAAACATCCAACTTCATTGAATGACCCATGTACTGGAGATAAGATACTGGACATTAGACAAGAAGAGAGGGAATAGCCTTGTACCTCTCGTCTAAAGATGAAGGTCATTCTGTGATTGGTTTTAGTAGCAAAGGTTTTTTTTCTTTTTCTTTTTTTCCTTAGAATAGGTAAAAGTGCTTCAATAGAGAACTAAGCCATGAGAAATGGGAATGTTGGCTTAATTTTAGTTAAACAGTGCTAATTGATCTAATGTAAAATAACAGTAAATATAGTGAGAGAAAGTAAATGGAAAAATTATTTTAGGTTCAAGAAAAATTTACATACCATAATTGCACGTATTTGAATATGGAACACATAATTTATATAACTTTATAGAGACATCCTCACATTATAGTTAAATGGGTATATTAATATATTTACCCACAAAGCAGCACTGAAAGAATGCTCCTCAAACTTTGACCAGCCTACTTTATGAACGATCTTGTTAAAATTCAGATTCTGATTCTGTGGGTCTGGAGTTGGCCCTGAGGTTCGATATTTCTAACAAGTTCCCAGATGATGCTGGTGTTGATGGTAAAATGGGGTGGATTGACCACATGCATAATCTATTTTCTACTCCATAGATGGTTTCACTGCTTATTAGATTGTGCTGCATTTATAGACTCAGTGTGATCCCCTGACTCCCTAGTGTGTACCCTCTACTTCTGCCACTCCCCTTCCTCCCACCAAGATTTCTCATGCTTTATTCATGTGCTTTTTTGAATTTGGGCTGCTCTTCTTCACATATTTAGTACTTCCTATTCTTTGTTTTTCTGTTTTAAGTGTTTTATTGCTCTCGATTATTTATTTATTTTTAAATAATTCTTTATTATTGAAAGTATTACACATGTCCCCCTTTTCCCCCCCATTGACCCCCTCCAGGCCACCCCTA
>NW_005353967.1:19801833-19956518 GCF_000412655.1 Myotis brandtii
CCACCTTCTCTCTGAGATTCCTCACTCTGTTCCATGCTTCCATGTCTCTGGATCCACTCCATTCATCAGTAACATTATTTTGTTACTTAGATTCCACATATGAGTGCAATCATGTGATACTTGTCTTTGATTGGCTTATTTCACTTAGCATGATACTTTCTAGGTCCCTCCATGCTGTCTCAAAGGGTAATAGAGTCTTCTTTTTTTACTGCTGCATAGTATTCCATGGTATAAATGTACCACAGCTTTTTTATCCACTCATCTACCAATGGGCACTTGGGCTGTATCCAGATCTTAGCTATTGCAAATTGTGCTGCTGTAAATATAGGGGTGCATACATTCTTTCTGATTTGTGCTTTGGGTTTCGTAGGATATATTCCTAGAAGTAGGATCACTGGGTCAAATGGCAGATCCATTTTTAATTTTTTGAGGAAACTCCATACTGTTTTCCATCATGGTCGCACCAGTCTGCATTCCCACCAGCAGTGTACTAGGGTTCCCTAGTGTTTCCTATCCTTTAAGACCCAACTCAAATCCTAGCTTTAGAACACCTTTTTCAACTGCTTTAGCTTACTCTGATACATTTTTTTCTCTAAACTTTTACTGTTATTTACAATCATTATTTTACTTTTATATCTGTTCTTTGTTTCTCTAGTTAGATTGTAGACCTCTTAAAGATAAAGTTGATCTTAGACATTTTGCATTCCCTACATGACCTCTCCTCTTGGATATCTAAAGAGCAATTTGGAGAGTGTCTCTGAATCTATAATCTTTACCTCTAAAAACTTATGTCTATTCTTGTGTTCTTTGTCTCAATGAATGCCAGAAACCTAATAGTAATCCTTAATTCCCTATATCCTAAATCCACTCTTTTACCAAATTCTGTTCTCACTTACTTTTGGCCACTCTATAGTACCTTTAGGTAGTTGTTTTATAATATTTTGCCCAAGTTTATAGTTATTGTCAGAGGGAGAGTTGGTTTAAGAGGACTATTAGGAACTACTCAGGAGATAGTAGAAGTGGAAGTTCTCCATGTTAGCCATGAAAGTTGGAATTATAATAGCCTTGAAACAGTAGAATAACTAATATTTATAAGGTACTTTTGTTATAAAAGCACTATAATGTAGATTATCCGATCTGCCATGATTATTACTGATATAGTAGGCAGAATACTAAGTGCCCTAGTACTGCTGCACTGTGGTCAAGAACCTGGGAAGGAAGTGAATCCCGAAGTATAAATTTAGCATAATATTGTGTATAACAAAATGTGATAGCTAACGCAAGAAGTTGAAGAAGGAAGGTAGTAGTGGAAACTAGGCATCAGAAAGAATAGCAGAATTTTGTGCCTGTAGGTAGATGACACTGTCACCAAGTAAATGGACTCTAAGAATAAATAAGTAAAATATTTTTTTTATTTTTGCCACATGGTTCTTTTAGAGGTCCTGTAAATTTCAGCTTATACTTCCTTGGACAGCCTTTTCTCTCTACTCTGTAAAGTAGGTCGCAGTTTATATAACACCAACTCCTGCCCTTTTTTTTTATGGGACCCATCATTTTATTGTGTTACTTTTATACTCTTAAAACATAATATTCTTCATAACATGTATTATTGTTTATAATGTTTTTATTTTATATATTTTTATTGATTTCAGGGAGGGAGAGAGAGATAAAAACATCAATGATGAGAGAGAATTATCAATCGGCTGCCTCCTGCATGCCCCACATGGGATCGAGCCCGCAACCCCGGGCATATGCCCTTACCGGGGGGAAGCAAATGACCTCCTGGGTCATAGGTCAACACTCAACCTCTGAGCCATGCAGGCTGGGCTGTAATGTTTTTATTTTTTCTTTCTCTTTTTCTTTCTTTCTTGTGTAATGTTTTTAAATGGAGCAGTACTGTGAATTCCATGAGGAAAGGGACCATGCTTTTGTATGCCCAGCTCCTAGCCCACTGCCTAATATGTTAGATCTCAGCCCATATTTATTGAGGAATGAATGAATGAATGAATGATACATAGATACATACATGAGCAATGAAGAAAGTTAAATTGAGTTCCAAATTGGGAGGAAGAAAGGAGTGGCAAGAAGATTTGGGGAAATTAGTAAAATAACATTGGCAAGAGTTGATAGCTATCTTGTAGATTAGCAATAAAATTTTTAAAAAATAAATATGGAGAAAGGTACTAGACCATGGAAAACTTTTTTAAAGCGTTAACTAGACAAATAAATAGTATGGAGTCCTAGAAAATACAGAGCACAGGAATAATATGGTGAAAACAGTTTGAAAAGGATAATTCAGGCAGCGTCTTGAATAATACACCTAAGGCATGGATATGAAGGATAAAAAGCAATTGGAGCTTTTTGTTCCCTCTTGCTTCTGTGTTTCAGGGTTCCCATGTCCTCATGATAGGGTGCAAAAGCAAATATTTATAGGCTGTTATAATCATTTCTTTCTTTTATATATATATATATTCGGATTTCTTTGTAGTAAAACTTTATTGTTCCACAGCTCTTGGATAAGCACAAGAATACAGAGAGCATGGTGGAGCTTCTGAACTTGTATCAGATGGAGGATGAAGCCTACAGCAGCCTTGCAGAAGCCACAACTGAACTCTATCAGTATTTACTACAGCCATTCCGAGACATGAGAGAACTTGCCATGCTACGAAGACAGCAGATCAAGGTATTTTTTTAAAACCTAAATAGTAGCCTGCCTGTTTCATAGTTCTCAACCTGGCTGGCCATGCATTTTAATTACTAGTGGAACTTCATAAAAATGTACATATCTGGTTCTTTGTTCACAAAGATTCTAGTTTGATAGGTTTGGGCTATGTAGAGCATCTCAAAAGACAATTCTACTGAGTAGCCAGGAGAGCAGCCTAGAAAGTAAATACAGTGAGAGATTCCCCTGCCCGCTTTCCTTTACATCTCTTTCTACTCCTGTCTCCCTTTTAATGTTTTGGGTACCAGGTAGTCCCAGACTTCTTTACCAGAAGTTGGGAACATTTGTTTTGGGAAGACCTTGTTTTGAAAGTTACAAGGATTTAATGGTAGAGCTTTCAAATTCATGATACCTAATTTTCATGTGTAAAGTATAACATTTTTTGAGGCAAATGTTTTAAGGATTGGGTTTTATAGCTGACCTCAAATAACTGTACTCTGTTTAATTCACATGGAAATGTTGCTGATCTAGGACATGAAAATTGTGTTTTTGCATAATGGTTTAAATTGGAACAAATTATATAAAAAATGTGTATTTGAGAAATTAGCAGTGGGCTCTCTCTGGAGCACATCCACGCCTTTCTTCCCTCTCAGGTGTGCATCTTTATTAGGCCCTGACCAGGTAGCTTAGTTGGTTAGAACGTCATCACCTCGTCCCAATAAACCAAGATTGCTGGTTCAATCCCTGGTCAGGGCACATGCAGGAAGCAATCAATAAATGCATAAATAAGTGGAACAACAAATCATTGTGTCTCTGTCTCTCTTTCTCTCTAAAATCAATTTTTAAAAAAAAGAGAAATTAGCAGTTACTCTGGGAACTTTATGATTGGGAGCAAAGATGAGTAGTATATTTGAAAAATTACGAAAAGGTGAATGAGGTATGTCTGTGTATTTTTCCCCCTTTACTAATGAATCAGAATATAGAGCAGCACAGAAATGAATCTCATACTCCTTTATTAATACTTTTGAAAAATATCGGGGTTGTCAGTCAGTTTATCATAAACTTGGTATTTTGGTTAAAATAGTGACTTGTAAATAATGTAGTAATTTGTAGGCACCAGAACATCCTCCAAATTTTTTAATGAAATAGAGATTTTTGTCATTTGAGAAATTGCCTGAAAGGCAGGAATGAACTGAATGACATGGAGGCCCCATATCAGAATCTATGTGCATTTTGCTTTCATATTAATTATATCAAGATTTGTATTGAGTATTGACATTAGCAAATTGATTGAACCTACTTGTCATGCTGTGTTATCCACTAGCATTACATTTTGTTTCATTTTTCCTGGAAAGCAGAATATAGATAAGGAGGAATAGACAAAAAAGTTTTTAAATTTGTAACTTTTTTAAAGGTAAATATGGTATTTTACTTTATTGCTGTTTTTGTGATATTGCTCCTAAATGCCCAATCAACTATGTATGACTCTTCTGTTCTTTTTACCCTTGTGAAGGTTTAGATAGAAGTATTAGATTTAGTTTGTGAGCTCATGCAGTTTGTCAGACAAGTGTGTTTAATGGTGTTGTTATATTTTATAAGCCTAGCTAAATTGATTTTTTAAAAAGAGAACCACATATCACTTTACTGAAAGTATAGCTATCACTAAAATTTCTACAGATTTTAAATGGCTAACAAGAGAATATGAACAAATTTCTGTCAATAAAGTCTACAACTTAGATGAAATGGAAACCTTTGAAAAATACAAACTATCAAAATGGATTCAAAGAGAAATATATAAGTTTTGATAGCCCTGTATTAACAAAGTTGAATTCATAACTTAAAACCTTCCCTCAAAGAAAACTTCCAATTCCAGATGACACCATTAGAGGATTTATCAAAGATTTAAGGAAGAAGTAATACCAGTTTTACACAAACTCTTTCAGAAAACAAAGTAGGGAACACTTTCCAACTTATTTTTTTGGCCAGCATTAATTATTCTGATACCAAAGCCAAATGACATTTACAGGAAAAAAAAAAACCCTACAGATTAACATCCATCATGAATGTAGATGCAGTATTCATTAACATAATATTAAAAATAGGATCTAGTAATTTATAAAAAGGATGATATGACATGTTTCGGTTTATCTCAGAAATAGTATAAGGTTGAGTTAACATTCAAAAATAAATAAATGTAACTCACCATATAATCAGAATAAAGGAAAAAAACAATGTTATTTCTACAGCTGCAGAAAATCATTTTAAAAATTTCATCATAAAAAGTCAACAGACTAGGACAGGGGTGGGCAAACTTTTTGACTCGAGGGCCATAATGGGTTCTTAAACTGGACCAGAGGGCCGGAACAACAGCATGGATGGAGTGTTTGTGTGAACTAATATAAATTCAAAGTAAACATCATTACATAAAAGGGTAAGGTCTTTTTTTTTTTTAATTTTATTCATTTCAAACGGGCCGGATCCGGCCCGCGGGCCGTAGTTTGCCCACGGCTGGACTAGGAGGAGAGGGGAACTTCTTCAGCCTGATTAATGGCATGTATGAAAAGTCTAACATCATACCTGACTTCTTTCCCTTAAGATTGGGAGCAAGGCAAGATTGTCTGTTCTCAACAGTTCAGTAAGGCAAGAGGAAAAAGGCATAAATTAGAAAAGCCAAAGTAAAGCTCTCCCTTCCTCTCTGTAAAAAATCAATAAAATATATTTTTAAAAAAAAAGGAAAGTTAGGTACGTTCCTTGACCAGGAATTGAACCCACAACCATCATACATGATGATGCTCCAACCAAATGAGCCACCTGGCCACGGCTATGCCACATTTTTTTTTAATATTTATTGTTGAGAGTATTACAGATGTCCCCCTTTTTTTCCCCTATTGCCCCCCTCCACCTGGTTCCTGCCCAACCCTAGGCCTTCACCATCCTATTGTCTGTGTCCATAGGTAATGCACATTTGCATTCTTACACTTCTTCCTCTCCTTAAAGAATACCCTTCAACATTTTATATAATACTGTTTTGGTGGTGATAAATTTCTTTCGTTTTTTCTTGTCTGTAAAGCTCTGTATCTGACCTTAAATTCTAAATGATAGCTTTGCTGGGTAGAGTAATCTTGGTTGTACATCCTTGCTATTCATCACTTTGAGTATTTCTTGCCACTCCCTTCTGGCCTGCAAAGTTTCTGTTGAGAAATCAGCTGATAGTCACATGGGTGATCCCTTGAGGTGATCCCTTGTTGCTTTTAAGATTCTCTGTCTCTAATTCTTGGCATTTTAATTATGATGTATCTTGATGTGGGCCTCTTTGGGTTCCTATTTTTTGGGACTCTCTGCACTTCTGGAATTGTAAGTCTATTTCTTTCACCAGGTAAGGGAAGTTTTCTGTCATTATTTCTTCAAATAGGTTTTTAGTATTTTGCTCTCTCTCTTCTCCTTCTGGCACCCCCATAATGTGATTGTTGGTATGCTTGAAGTTGTCCCAGAGGCTCCTTACACTATCTTCATATTTTTAGATTCTTTTTGCTTTTTGCTTTTCTGATTGGCTGTTTTTTGCTTCCTCATATTCCAAATCATTTATTTAATTCTCGGAATCCTCTACTGTTGAATCCCTTTATATAGCCACCAAATTTTGTGACCTTTCTCCTAGTGGATTTTGAATGTGTTCTTCTTCACCCCTTTCCTTCTCCAGGACCAAGTAAATCAATAAGTCCTTTGTGAAATAAAAAAGATACCTACTCACCCCCCACCCCAGCTGACAGATTAGAATGGAGCCCCCCTTTAGGCAGATGCAGCAGTACACATGGCTTGGCTAAGCATAGGCTAGCACACTGTGAACTACATAGTGCCACTACACATTAAGGTCCTTATCTCTTACCTGAGCTTTTTTTTGTTGTTTTGTTTTGTTTTGTTTCCTTGCCTTTAAATTTCACCTTTAAAAAAATGTATTATTTTACACTCTTTACTGAGAATATTATATCTAATATTAGCTTTGAGTATAAACATTTATGAATAGATGCTGCCAAAGCTAATCATTTCATTCTGTTAACAGTCACTTCAGATGACTCCTGGGCCTGGAAAGGTTGCATCATCATGTATGATGGTTGTGGATTCAATTCCTCGTACTGCTACATCAGTATATTCACAAATTTATCCTGAAATTTGTTTCACCTAAGAATTGGAGTTGTTTTTTTCTTTTCCACTCTCCTAACGATAGACAGGAATAACACTAATTTCTCATCTAAAACCTGGTATCTAAGCAAGTGGTGTGTTTATCATAAGTAATTCTGTGCCAAGAAATTTGTATTTATAAACGAATCTCACTGTCCTAGCTACCTAAACTGACACATTCTTTTTTCCATGCTAAAAACAGGCACTGTTTTCTTTCTAGTTCTGAAATTGAAAACAGAGGTGTCACCGTTTTTAGCACATGATCCAGATGACCAATGCTGTGCATCTTCAAATTTGCCAAGTTAGGAAATGAACTTAGTATCCTATCTTCGCTTAATGTCTTAGGTGCAGTTGTAATCACATTTTTTAACAGTTGGCTGAAACATTAGCTACTAAATTTCAGAAGTCAGTAAAAAACAACATTGAAAAGCGTAATATGTACATGAACAGTGAAGGTAAAGATAATCCAACAACAACGTGTAAATTATCTTCAAATAATTGTGACTGGATTTATTTTTTAACTTTTTCTCTTCAAAAAGCCATAATGCAGATTTTCTCAATTCCGTGTACAGTGTTTAATTGTGCAAGTGAAAATAATTTCCGCTAATAATCTGAGTTAAGATTTTTGAATTTGGAACACTGCTTGTTCTGTTTATTAAATTTCTGTTCCATAGTTGTGTCTGTTGGAAAATCAAACCGGATACTTCAGCAGAGGGACTTAAATATAAAGAGTTGTTAATTAGGTATAAAGTTGTTAATCAGATCATTAAGAAGGTAAGAATGTAACTCTGTAAGATACAGAGTTAACAATTGCCAAAACAGCCACCACTCTTAGGTTTGGGGGGTATAAAGGAAAGATGTACTTTATTAATAATCAGCGAAGAGGATGGGCCGGGTCCTGGTGAAACTAGTCTCTGAGGAAGAGGACATCGCTCACCTAGTGCTGGTGTTTGAGCTGCACTAGTGGAGAGACCCTGCTCTCTGGGGATAGTGCACTGGTGGGCTGGTGCTGGTTTGTCTTTCGGAGGTGGGGCTGGGGGTTGGGGGCACACAATGAAGGTGGTTTTGCAAAGGTGGGAAAGCTGGGAACTGGATTCTGTTAACTGCTTCAGGAAAAAACTGCAGATGCTGGGTTGAAGAAGCGAGGCTGGGATGATGCTCACAGGAACAGCAAACAGTAAAGTCAAGTGATGCAGATGGGAAGAAGCAAATCTCTTTTACCTCCTCCAACCCTGAAATCTCCTCCCACCCTACCTATTGACAAAGCCTAAATGTGGTTTGCAGAGCTTGAACCCTAGCATCACAGGGCAGAAGGTGGAACTTGGAGCTAACAGACAAGCCATTTGCATACATTTCAGATTTTCAAAGTTAGGGAAAACATCTAGTAACCTAGCTTATGGTCTTAGGTAAAATAAACTTCCAAGTTCTTTAAAGGGTACAAAGTTTAATCAATCAGGTCTTTGAAAAGGATTTCTATTCAAAATGTGCCGAGTAAGAGTTTAAAATTTTGGCTGCAGTGTTCAATTTATTAAATTACTATTCCATACTTGCAAATTCTAATATTATATTTTTTAACTTGAGTGCTTTAAAATCAGAAGTAATCACAACAAAAAGCAGAAACCTTGATGGTTTTGTAATAGAAAACAAGTCTTCTAGAACCCTTAAATCTAAGCTGTAGTCTAAATATGCCACTTACTGCTAAGAATCCCACAGAGGTTTTCTGTTTCCTGTCAAATTAAGTACAAATTCCTCAGCCTGACATTTAAAGGCCTCATGGTGATCACAACCTCCTTTTCTGGTCCTATCTCCCATTACCTTTATCTATTTTACCTAAACCCCTGCCAGGGTAGACTGCTATCTATCTCTTATCATACAAAAATCTTTCCTGCCTCTAGGCTTTTGCTCAGGTTAATTCTTGCTTCTAGCATGCCTTTTGAAGGAGGTTCTCTTTCTCCATCTGTGCCTGTCAAAATCCTATCCCTCAACGTCCAAAACTTCTGCAGTTATGAACCTCAGTAAGTTCTATTTTTTTGTAGTGATTTTTTTCTCTTTATTTTTCCCCCCATTATCATTTATCCCCCCTATACCCTCCTTTACCTCACCCTGTTCCCTATAAATAGCTAAGTTCCTCTCACCAAACCTTTCATTTTTCTTAAAGATCTTAAAACACCTTTATTCCTTTTTACACAGAGACACTGTTTGCCATCTATAATATCTGGCCAAAATGCTACTTACTCATTATTCCCTTTAGAAAGTTTGCCCAGACTTTGCACTCCAAACTCTACAGCTGGTGCTTCCCATGGTATCTTAAGCATACTCTATCATGGCATTTTTCATACTCTACTAGAGGCCCGGTGCACGAAATTTGTGAACTCGGGGGGGCGGGGGAGGTCACTCAACCCAGCCTGCGCCCTCTTGCAGTCCAGGAGCCTTCAGGGGATATCCAACTGACAGCTTAGGCCTAAGCTGTCAGTTGAACATCCTTAGCGCTGCCGCGGAGTCAGGAGAGGCTCCCGCCACCGCAGCTGCCCTTGCCAGCTGTGAGCCTGGCTTCTGGCTGGGCGGCGCTCCCCTTGTGGGAGCTCACTGACCACCAGGGGGCAGCTCCTGCATTGAGTGTCAGCCCCCTGGTGGTCAGTGCGTGTTATAGCGACTAGTTGTTCTGCCCTTTGGTTGATATGCATATTAGCCTTTTATTATATAGTATAGAGACCTGGTGCACGGGTGGGGGCTGGCTGGTTTGCCCTGAAGGGTGTCCCGGATCAGGGTGGGGGTCCCCCTTGGGTGCCTGGCCAGTCTGGGTGAGGGGCTGATGACTGTTTTCAGGCTGGCCACACCCTCTTTAGGGTGGGGGGTCCCCACTGGGGTGCCTGGCCAGTCTGGGTGAGGGGCTGATGACTGTTTTCAGGCTGGCCACACCCTCTTTAGGGTGGGGGGTCCCCACTGGGGTGCCTGGCCAGTCTGGGTGAGGGGCTGATGACTGTTTTCAGGCTGGCCACACCCTCTTTAGGGTGGGGGGTCCCCACTGGGGTGCCTGGCCAGTCTGGGTGAGGGGCTGATGACTGTTTTCAGGCTGGCCACACCCTCTTTAGGGTGGGGGGTCCCCACTGGGGTGCCTGGCCAGTCTGGGTGAGGGGCTGATGACTGTTTTCAGGCTGGCCACACCCTCTTTAGGGTGGGGGGTCCCCACTGGGGTGCCTGGCCAGTCTGGGTGAGGGGCTGATGACTGTTTTCAGGCTGGCCACACCCTCTTTAGGGTGGGGGGTCCCCACTGGGGTGCCTGGCCAGTCTGGGTGAGGGGCTGATGACTGTTTTCAGGCTGGCCACACCCTCTTTAGGGTGGGGGGTCCCCACTGGGGTGCCTGGCCAGTCTGGGTGAGGGGCTGATGACTGTTTTCAGGCTGGCCACACCCTCTTTAGGGTGGGGGGTCCCCACTGGGGTGCCTGGCCAGTCTGGGTGAGGGGCTGAGGGCCATTTTCAGGCTGGCTAAGCGCCCTGGTGTCGGAAGCTCCCAGCCTCTCCCTTTTTTCTTTTCTTTTTTTTAATTCTGGGATTTATTTACCTTCTATAATTGAAACTTTGTTGCCTTCAGTGGAGCTCAGAGCCGGCCGGGAAGCTTGGCTTCCTCCATCACTGGAGCAACCAAGCCTCCTGCTCGCTTCAGCTCCGTGGCTGCCGGCTGCCATCTTGGTTGGGTTAATTTGCATATAGTCGCTCTGATTGGCTGGTGGGCGTGGCTTAAGGCGTAGCGAAGGTATGGTCAATTTGCATGTTTGTCTTTTATTAGATTAGATTGTAATTCTTTATTTGGGTATTTATGTCCTCCACTAGGCTGAATAGCTTGTGATCTCTGGTACCTACAATACTGGCACTGAGCAAATATTTACATGATTGTTTTGAGTGAATAATTGAGACCTTTGTCAAAGGTCTCACAGCAGAGCTAGTCTCCTCATTTCAAACCAGATTTCTTCATCACAGATATCTCTCTTCCCACCCTCAATTAGATTGTAAGTTTCTTGGGAGGAGAATATACATGTTACTCATATGTTTCCTCTAAAGCACCTACTAGTACAGTAGTCTCTGCATTCAAATTATGTAATTGAGATGATTTCCAAATATTAGCCATGGGAAAATCTAAAAGGAAAAAAAAAATCAACCATAGCCAATAGTAGCATCATTTAAGTTTGACTCCTGTAGTTTGAAACTGGAGATACAGTAATCATTTGAGAATTTAAAAAAAAATCTAGTCTAGATGAGTATGGAATTGGATATCAAGAATCCAAGCTGCTGCTACTGGCTTAATTGTCTTTGCATGGTACTATTTTTATAGTCTCAGAAATGGAGTTTACATAATTCTGTTTCCAAATTAATAAGGAAGACATTTATGTTCTGATCCATATCTCCACTTCCTCTCCCCCACACACTGGAAAAAAGAGGTAAGTCTCATAATTTTGGGGCCTTATATATGAAAACATGAGCTTATTGTTTGCTTGACTAGAAACAGGAAACCTCTGGGATAGTGTGTCTTCAGCCTGTCTAGTTGGTATGATTTGTGAACCCAAGAAAAGATAAAAGCATTTTTTCTTGTTCATGCTTAAAAATATATGTATAATAAAGAAGATTTGGAAAGTGCAGATTTTAAACAGGAAGAAAAATATTACCAATAATTTGCTCCCAAAAGATGACAATAATAATATACTTTACATATTTTGTCTTTTTTTTCCTGGGTATTCTTTTATGTAATTGAAATTACATCTCTGCACAATATTGCAGTGAACACTCTGGTTATTATTCTTGGAAGGTATTGTCTTAAATACCTTCAAAAAGTATGGTATCATAAAATACTTTCCAAAAAATGTTTTAATCATTGTATAGTTCCACTAGCAGTATATAAGTGTGTGTCTTTTTCACCATTACCACCTGTTTAGTCTCATCAGTTTTTAAAAAATCTATTTTTATTGATTTCAGAGAGGAAGGGAGAGGGAGGGAGATAGATAGAAACATCAATGATGCGAATCATTGATTGGCCGCCTTCTAGGGATCAAGCCTGCAACCCAGGCATGTGCCCTTGACTGGAATCAAACCCAGGACCCTTCAGTCCACAGGCCGATGCTCTAGCCATTGAACCAAACCAGCTAGGGCCTGTTTAGTCTCATTTTTAATATTTATTTAATGAATCTTTCTAAGTGGTTATCATCCTGCCATCTAAAAGCAGCTATTTGTGTCGTGTCTTCTCCCCTTCCTGCATCAACTTATTCTTATCTGGGCTCTTTCTTCACAAGGGAAAACAGAGATCATGGAACAGGAGTTCCCTTCATCCTTTTTTTTACCAAACCCCAAACCTACCTTTCTTTGTGCCATGAAGGAATTCTTTGTCTTTTTGCCAAAAGCAAATCCCTACACCAGTACTCTGATCCTGTCCCTTCTTATCTTTCAAGGGCCTTCCCACTCTTGTTAGCCCCATCTCTTTCCTGCATCTATAGGTTCTGCTTGATACTTCTTTTCATTGCTCAAACCGCTCCATGATCTTCATTAAAATAAAACAAAAAGCAAAGGGCCTCACCTTAAGCCTTATTGTTTTTTAGCCCCACCATATTTTCCTCAATTCACATATCTTTCAAAAGAATATTTATTGTTACATGTGTCCACATTACTCTTCGTATTAAAAACATGTTTGGAAGTGAACCAATAATTCAGCTGAGATCTGATGATGTGATGTGAGTTAATGGGCAAAGGGAGTTTGCTTATTTCCCAGACCTGTTGTTGGCTAAGGTCAGTGATCTTGATGCTGTTAAGTCTGGATACTAGTTATCATCCTACTTGATCCCTAAATAGTGTGTGACAGCATCGATTTCTCCTCCTTTGAATCTTGCTCCTTATGTAATTCCACACTTTTATGGGTGTACCCCCTACCTCTGGCTTGGTTTCTGTATGCACTTTTTCACCCAACCTGAGTGCCGGAATGAACTTAGGGCTCAGCCATGAGCCTTTCCCTTGTGACTTCCTTAGGTAGCCTCATTTATTCTCATGGCTTTAAATGTCTTCTGTGTGTCAAGGTGACCCAGATTTATATCTCTGGCCATGACCTTTGCAAAGTCAAATCTAAAATACGCAAAACGAAATCCTCTGTCTTCTTCCTTTTGAAATAAGCTATCCCTCCCTTCACTGTTTACTTTTTAAGGAAATGCCAGTTGCACATACACATTTCCCCCCAGTAATCTTGGATTATTCTTGACCCTTCCCTCTTCTCTGGCATTGTCCTTCTTAACACTGCTAATAAATTGTTCACTGTGTGCTGGGCACACTATTCCTCTATCTGGAAGACTCCTCATTTGCTTAAGGAGCAAGTATATTATAGCTAACAGTAAATGTTACCTTCCATTGGGTGTTAAATTTCCAGGTGATTAAAATTTTATTTTGGTTTTAGACTTTTAATTTCTATTTATTGCACAATTTAGAGAATATGTCCTGTACAGTTTCTACTTTTGAAACTTATTATCAATTTTTATACCAAGGCTTGTAACACTTGATAACTTTTTAAAAAGTATCCCAGGAGTGTATCAACATTTTTCTGTATATTTTATTTTCACGTTCTTCATGGTTTTAACTTCTCATTTCATTTTTAACAGTTTTTTCTCAAGATATGATAAAGTAGGATGGAATGTGTATAAAGAGTTCATTGATATTCTTGCTGGATTGCACCCTTCTTCCATGTTAAACTTACCTATGTGGTGATTTTATATACCTTAATATTAATATTGTCATTTCAGTTAATTTTATTTTAGCATTCACCTGGTATATCCATATCCATCATTTGATTTTCAACTTTCCTTAGTGTTTTTGTTTCAGTCATGACTCTCGTAAATAATACAAAGCTAAATTTTTATTTTTTTCCAGAGCCCTTCAGTAGGTAGATGGGTTGGTTTTTATGTATTATCAGTCTTAAAATATTGAGTTTTTATTTTACTTATCATTTATTAAATAAGTATTTTATTGGCACAAATAACTCTTAACCTCACTGAAAATATAATTATCACAAAGGAGGAAATAAATTTCTCATGATCTCAGCACCCCAAAATAACCAGTTACAACAGTGTGCTAAATGCCTTTTGTTTATATATGGAGGAAGAAAGGATGAAAAAGAAGATAGAGAAGGATGAAGGGAGAACAAATTTTATGTCAGGATCTTCAACAGTGTTAATTTTCTTGTGTTATGAATTAATAGCTAGCACTCTAAAGCAGGGAAAAACAAGTATTCTTTGTTTTAGAATCAAGCACAGTGCCTGATGTAAGCATTCAGTAAATGCTTAAGAAGTGAATAAAAGAAAGAAAAGAACTTTGTAAAAATGTTTTATTTTATTGATTTTAGAGAGAGGAAGGGAGAGGGTTAGAGAGATAGAAACTTCAGTGATGAGAGAGAATCATCTATTGGCTGCCTCCTGCATGCCTCTTACTGGGGATTGAGCCCACAACCTGGGCATGTATCCTGACCTAGAATCGAACCAGTGACCTCTTGGTTAATGGAGCGACATCTACCCACTGAGCAACACCGGATGGGCAGAACTTAATTTTTCTTGTTCTCTCTCTAAAGATTTCCATGGAGAATGATTATCTGGGTCCCCGAAGAATTGAAAGTTTACAAAAAGAAGATGCTGATTGGCAGCGGAAAGCTCACATGGCTGTGCTCTCTATTCAGGATCTTACTGTCAAATATTTTGAAATAACAGCTAAAGCTCAAAAAGGTGAGTTTCTCAGTGAAGTTATCCTTGTTTAATTTTGAAAACAAGTGGTTTAAATATTTTATGTTCACATTAACTATGTTGAAAAGTATATGAAAATCACTAATAGTCGTAACAATTAGGAAGGAAGATCACTATTAACAAAGTTATATCCAAAGTCTTTTCTAGATATATTAGTAATGGGATATTGATATAGTATAATTCAGTTCTGACACTAAGCATTCACAATTACAGACCCCACAATTTAAAGGCACAGCGGTGAGTCTCCAACAAGACTATCCTCATCTCGGGCACTATTCCCTCATTTGGGGGGGCGGGGGTCCTCAGGCCATCTGCTCTTCTAACCAACTTGCTACCAATTTGGGGATTCCCATAGCTTTTTTAGGTTCAGTAATTCACTACAATGACTCAAGAACTCAGGAAAGCACATTCTTAGAACTTATAAATGATACAAATCAGGACAAGCCAAATGAGACATAGGGCAAACTCTGTGAAGGTTCATGTCTTTCAACTTCCTTCCATAGGTGGCCATAGAAGTTCTTCAGTGGCTTCTTAATATGAATTCAAACTCAGGGCTGTTCATTATATTAATAATCTGTTATTCTCTTTACCTGCAGTTAATACAGGTTAACATTCAGGTGATTCTTTCATCAAATCCACATTTTCTTAAGTTTAATTTAAAGCAATTTATCCCTTCAGAATGCCAATGCAGAATGAGAATACTTTTCCTTGATTTCTCCACATCCTTCGGCATTGTCATAAAAACACACAAAACCAACAATTTGATAAGTGAAACTAGTATCATGTTTTTAAATTTTACATTTCTTTGGTTATTGAATGTTGATCTTTTTTCTTTTCATGTAATAATTGGTATGTGCATATTCTTTTTTCATTTAACATTTTTGCTTATTTTTCTATGGTATTTTTTGTATTGATCTGTAAGAGCTCCTAATATATTCATTGATATTTTTATTATATTTCTATTATAGTTGTATAGTTTTGACATCTGTTGCAAATATCTATTCCTAAATTTCCTTTTAACATTTTTTGTTATACAAATTTTATTTGTAAAAATTATCAGCTTTTAAGAATGATTTCCTTTTTAATCTTTAAATTATGTTAACTTATAGTTTCTAAAGTAAGTTTCTGTGTTCCTCCAAATAGTTAAAACCTACTAAAAATCCTTTTATATGCTTAGATTTCTTTCTAGACTGTCTTTTCTGTTCTTATACTGTAATTGTAACTTTATAACAAAATTTATTACCTAGTTTATCAATTAACCCCTCTCATTATTTTTTAAAATATCTTGGCTATACTCAATTATTCTTCACTAAAATAGTATTATAACCCTTTTGAAAAATCACATATACTCTTTTTTTTTTAAGTTAGAATTATTTCTTCCCAAACTAATATAATTCTGATCAAAACTACAATGTTTTAGGATTTGAAAGAGGATTTTAATATTCATGAGGAAGAGTAAATGCTTTATTAAATAAACATGTTATAGGATAATTTGTAGGGGGAAAGTGTGGTTGGTATGTCATGCCATTTATTCAAGTTGATTAGGCTTTTTGTTTTGTTTTAGTTTTGGTTTTTTATCTGGGTCCTACACATTTCTTGTTCAGTTCACTTCTGGGCTTTTTATGTTTTACCTTTGTTATTATGAAAGGACATTATTCCTTTTAATAGGTTTTGAGCTTTATTTTTTAATCTTCAAATCTTTAATTCTGTTTTGGTGATTAATATGGTATAGAATGTGTTCAGGTTCTTATGCAGATGTTTCACTTCTATACAAAGTGAAATTTGATAGCTGTAATAAAACCTGTCAATAATTATATATGATTTTTATTTGTAAAAGAATAAAGTAAATATGGTTTGTTTGTTAGATTTAACAAAATGCTTTAGATAGATGGAATTATAATTAACGTGTAGTGTTTGACTACGAAGTGCTTTCTTTCATTCTTTTAAGGTACGTTTTAGTTAGTAATACTTTTTGTTTTAATGTTGATGTGAGTGATTTTGTGCATAGATGCTGGCAAAAGTGTCTGACGTTTATGCTATTGCTACTTTTTAAACTCATAGTTTTAATCACCAAGGTTATCGTGTCCCATCTCTCCTGGTCCTGAAATATAGATATTTGCCTAAGCAGGTGGCAAAAGTTTGAGTAAGCCATATTACTTGTCTCTCCCCATCTTCAGTCTTTTGGGAAAAAATAGTATAATATGATTAAGGAATTTTGAAAATCACATATACTTTATTATTCTGCCACCAGTCATCATCTCCTACTTCATGTCTATTTCAAGTACACATGAAAATACTTTACATTTAAAAATACATTATATTAAGATGAGATATTGCTATAGAACTTGCAGGCATCAAAAGGATAATAAAGAAAATGCTACAGACAACACTTCACATGCAAATTTAACAAAGGTGAAATGGAAGAATTCCCTGAAAAACACAAACTACCACAATTCATACAAGTTGATAATAAATAACGAATATTTTTATAACTATTAAAGATATTGGATTTGTAGTTTAAAATCTTTCAAAAAAGAATTTTTTAGGCCCAAATGGTTTCACTGGCAAATGTTACCAAATATCTGAATAGTAATGCAGCTCTTTCTACACAATCTCTTCCAGAAAATAGAAAAGAAAAGGAACACTTCCAATTTATATTAAATGAGACCAGCAATGCCCTACATCCAAAACTACACAAAAACAGTACAAAAAAGAAGAAAACGATAGACCTACATTCTACATAGATAGATGCAAAAATCCTCAACAAAATATTGGCAAATTTTAAAATATTTAAAAATTAACAATCATGACCAAATGGGGTTTATCCTTCTTCATTCAGTATGTGAACATCAATCAATGCATTCTACTGTATTGAAGGTCTAAAGCAGTGGTTTTTAACTGGTTGTGATGTGTCACACAAAAGGACACGGAGCAGTGTCTGGAGACATATTTGGTTTTCACAACAGCATAGCGTATTGCTAGCATCTTGCCAGCAGAGGCCAGAGATTGTGTTCGACATTCTATGTTGCACAGGACAGCCCACCATAATGGCTAAGAATTTTCTGGCTTAAAATGTCAAAAGTGCTGGTGTTGAGAAATTCTAGTCTTAATTTAAAAAAAGCATGATCAGTAGATGTTGAAAAAGCATTCGGCAAAATATAAGATCACATGTGCTAAAAAAAACTCAGCAAACTAGGAACAGAAAGGAATTTCCTTAAATTAATAAAGTGCATCTACAAAAACCCTAAATACATCATCTCAGTTAATGGTAAAAGACTAAATACCCCATAAACTAGGTAAAAAGTCAAGAAATGTTCACGCTTGCCATTGCTATTGAATGTAATATAGTAAATCTTAGCTGGTTGTAATAAGATGAGAAAAAGAAATAAAATGTATATAGTTTGGAAAGGAAGAAATATAATAGTCCTTCCTATTCACAAATGATAACATTGTTTATGTAGAGAATTATATGGAATCTATTTTCTAAACTCTTGGAACTAACAAGTTACTTTCTCAAGGTCACAGGAAATAAGGTCATCCACAGAAGTGAATTTTAGTGGGACTTAAATAATTTTAAATAATCTTGAATATTTCAACTAAGATTACCAGGAAAAATGTATAAACCATCACAGAATAAAATTTATATAGAAACTTTGAAAGTAATGACACTGGACATGTGAAAGAGCATTTTTAAAGTTAATCTTACAACTTAGTTTCATTTTCATAAAGTTATTTCTGAGGAAGATTATTTAAAATTTTTATAGAAGACATTAGAATCTAAGATATTGTTGAATAATATTTTAGAGCCATTATAAGTAAATTATCATGGGGGTAGGATTTGGGTGTTTATCTTTGAGTATGTGGTTAGTGAAAGCTAAGTCTTTCAAATTCTTTAGTATCAAGTTGTTTTATATCTTAATGTCTTAAAAAATTGTTATTAATAGCTGTGTACGATCGAATGCGAGCAGATCAGAAGAAATTTGGTAAAGCATCTTGGGCAGCAGCCGCTGAACGTATGGAGAAACTCCAGTATGCAGTTTCTAAGGAGACGCTGCAGATGATGCGAGCTAAAGAGATCTGTTTGGAACAGAGGAAACATGCACTAAAAGAAGAGGTAACAAAAATGCAGAAAGATAAAAAAAATTTTAAAACTTAAGATTTAATTTTATCTTCGTACAAGACTGACATTTTTCTGATTCTACAATCAACTGTTTATTTTGCACTGACTCCATTAGACAATAATACTCATGATGGGGCCTATGATTTGAGGTGCCATTAATAGAAAAGTTAGATACATATGGTATTTTCACAGCATCACCGTGGGAATATAGGCATCAATGCACTATTAAGACAAAAAGGAGGTCTACGTTAGAATTCCTTTGCTTTCTTTTAAAATTTTTATACTGTAATGTTCAAAGCTTTCCAACAATTATTAAAGTTTCACTGCCTAGGGAAATTTAGCAAAAATCCTAGGGCAGTAACATTTTATTAGACTTCATTATATTATGCTCAGACCATTACCTTTGGAACTTCCATTTTATTTCTTCTGGAACAAAAAAAGGTTAATAGAGGTCCAATTTTCTTGACTGGGCTTCAATTTTCTCTTCATGTATACAAAAAAGAAAGAAAAAGCTATAGAAATCCTTGAAAAGGGTTTCTTAAAACCTACCTAAAATGATACTATTATATATTTTATGTTTTATTATTAAACTCAGCCAGAACAAATAGCTTTTTATAAAAGAGTACTTAACTATCTACAATGGTGTATGCTGCTAGTTTTTCTAAGTATTAGAAGAAGCAAATGTTATGGTCTAGGAATACGTACAGTATTTTTGAAAATCAGGAAAGTATATAGTTTTAATAGTGAATGAAGATTAAAACTAGTGTTAGGGATGGATCTAAGCAGGTGTTCTAGATAGTAGGTAGTAACATTTGATGGTTTAGGCACAACTATTCAGTTTGTGCGTTGTACCCAGAGTTAAAACTCAAAATACTAGCATATCAAAGATGAAAAGCAGTCAAATTATTAAATAAATTTTGGATTGCTTTTCCTTTTCTTTACCCATTTTCTACCTTATTGAGATAGATAGTTAACAATTTATTGTATCATACATTATGAAGTCGTTTTTTGGGGGGAAATGAGATCACTTTTTGGGGGCCAATATGTCACACATGAAATATTTCTAAAACCAAACTCCTTCATTTCCCCGTACAGCAGGACTTCCTCAAATCTCTCCTTTCTGCTAGGCGCATGGTTCTTCAAGATACTCCAGGCCCAAAACCTTAGGGTTATCTTTAACTCTTCCCTTTCCTTTGCCTCCTTTTTCTGCTTGTTAGAATTCTACCCAACTAAAATGTCCCTGCTCAGTTTATTCATTTAATAACTATTTGTTAAATGTTTTTCATGTTTTTGCTAGGAATTATAATAGGTGATGGGGATAAAGACATGATTAGTACTCCCTCCCCCCTTTTCTTTAAGCATAAAAAGGTGCAGTCCTGGTGTTTTGAGTTCTTAGAGTATGGTGGGGTAAGACATGGGCAGTGTGCGAATGAGCTGTGAGATAGACAGGTGTCATTATATGTAAAGTGGGCCCTTGGAGGAATATTCCACTTTGACCCAAAGGACATAGGTGAAGAGAACTACATGTTGCAGGAGTCCTAGTAGAGGCAGGAAAAGTCAGCCTAGTTATCTGGAGGAGAGTGAGAAAGGAAGTTGGAAAGTAAGCAAAGTTTAGGGTTGGCCTTCTATGCCCTGCCAAGGAATTTGAATTTTACCCTAAAAACAGTATAGAGCCATTGTAAGATTTTAATCAAGGAGTAACATGGTCAGATTTGTTTTTATGAAATATTATTCTGGGCAGTTTCTAGACAATTGATTTGAAAGCCATTCTTAAATCCTTAACCCATTTTCTTTACAAAGGAAACTTTTCAAATTGCATTTCTCGTAATTTGGATCTTTAATTCAGTAATGAAAGAGGTTTGAGTTAAAGGCAATAGGAAATTGAGAAAGATTAAACTTACATTTTGTTTTTGATAACCTGAAATTGCTGCTTTTAAAACTACTCAGGATTTCAGGGTATTTCTAGGCAGCTGAGAACTTGAGGTCCAGATTGCACAGGTCTGGCCTCCTCCTGAATGGACATGAGCTTGTGCCTTTGTTCAGATAGCACTGCAGTCATCTTGAATAGACTTGTAGAAGAGGCAAGAAGTATGGATTTTTGTTTGGACAGAGGAGAATGAGCTGGATTAGGCAACTGAATTTATACTAGCTATTTTAAGAGAGGAATTATACTTCAGAAGGATTAGATAAGAAAATTATTTGCTTCATCATTAGATTTGTAGTACTTTGTAGCTCAAAATGATTTTTAAATCATATTTTGAGACATACTTCATATACCATATAGTTTTCCCATTTAAAGCGTAACTAAGCAATACAGTCAACTGCAGAATATTTTCATAACCCCCAAAATAAACCTGTGTCCATTAGTAGTCTTTCTTCATCTCCCCTCCAAACCTCCCCCAGACCTAGGCAATAACTAATCTACTTTCTGTCTCTCTAAATTTTCTATTCTGGACATTTTACTGTAAATGGAATTATAAAATATGTGGTTTTTTTACTTAGCACGTTTTCAAGGTTCATCCCTGTTGTAGCATGCATCACTTGAAAGCAAAGCATTTTTATTATGCCTTTTGTTATGTCATAACAAATTTACATTATCACCACCAATGCTTCTTACAATTTGTCTTTGTATCATAGCCATCCTGGTGGGTGTGAAGTGGTATCTCATGGTTTTGACTTGCATTCCCTAATCGCATTGATGTTGAGTATCTTTTCGTGTGCTTATTGCCCACTTAACATATCTTCTTTAAATAAACATTCAGATATTTTGGCCATTTTTAAATTTTTTTTATTACTAATTTGAAAGTTCTATACAAGTCTTTTATCAAATACATATATAATTTGTAAATTTTTGCTCCCATTCTGTGGATTGACTATATTGTTTTTTAAAACATTGAGTATATTTGTGAAAGTAGTACATTTTTGTCTGTAAAGGAAAGCAAAATGTCTCTGCTTATCTATACATATAAAAGCCTAAGCAACCATTACGACGGAACAACCAGTCGCTATTACGCACACTGACCACCAGGGGGCAGGCGCTCAACGCAGGAGTTGCCCCCTGATGGTCAGTGCGCTCCCACAGAGGGAAGCTCCGCTCAGCCAGAAGCCATGCTCACAGCTGACAAGGGCAGCTGCGGCGGTGGCACGGCGCCCAGCCCCAGTTCGGGCTCCTCCCTGGCCACCTACCGCTTGGCACACTGCTATGTCCCTCAGGGGATGTCCGACTGCGGTTTATGCCCAATCCCTGCAGGCCATTGCGAGAGGGATGTCCGACTGTGAGAGGGTGCAGGCCGGGCTAAGGGAACCACCACCACCACCACCACCATCCCCTAGTGCACCAATTTCATGCACCGGGCCTCTAGTATTAATATAGCTTTATGAAACATTTTGGGCTTAGGAGGCATACCAAGACAGTTCTCATTGACATTTTAAAAGTGCATATGCTTGCCTCTTGTTTTAAAAATAGTATATGAGCCCTGTCTGGTGTAACTCAGTGGTTAGGGTGTCATCCTGTGCACCAAAGGGTCATGGGTTCAATTCCTAGTCAGGGCACATACCCAGGTTGCATGGCATGTATGGGAGACAACTGATAAATATTTCTCTCTTTCCCTCTTCCTCTCTCTAGAACCAATGAAAAAACATATCCTCGGGTGAGGATTTTTTGTTTTTTTAAGTGTATGAGGTATCGTGGTCGTGATCTAGAAAGAAATTTTTTTGTTAATGAAGTTAAAATTGTAGTTTTATTTTTCCCTTACATTTTCATATTTGCTGCTATTGTTAAAGATAAAATTGGATCTTTTTGTTACTAGCTGTCTGGAATTTTCTTCTAAGTTTCAGAACTTTTGAAACTTAAAATCCTAGCACTTCATTGCCTGTGAAGTAGAGTATCACTCTTTGTCTTCATCACATTGACTAGCTTTATTCTAAGCAGACTGACATTGAGTTGTTCTGACAACATAGGGAATCATAAAATATGTGGTTTTATTTAGCATGTTTTCAAGGTTCATCCATGTTGTAGCATTCATCAGTACTTTTTTGTTATGTTTGTTTTAGGGTGCCTAAAAGAGCTGCGAGTGTAAGGTTTCTGATTGCAGTACTTGCTATTGCAGGAACGTTATTCTTACTGGAATTGGTCTAGGGTGGTAGAGGAAGCTAAAATGGGCCCTGAGAATCTGGGATGATGATTATCTGTGGGTCATTTTCCTTGGAGCCATCCTGTTACCTTAACAGTCTGTTTTTTAACGTTCTGGATTGTGTTTGAATCTTCAAAGGTTTTGGTAAAACTGCCAGTTAGTCATTCTTGCCAGGTTTATGATTGTTATGTGTATATAATATATGCATTGTGCTTTTTATATGCGTCTGTGATGATTTACTATACAGTTTTATTAGCGTTAATTTAAGGTGACCACATTACTCATGAGAAACAGAACAAATGTCAGTTATTAAGCCCATCCCAAACAAACGCTTGCCAGTGAAGACCTTGTGATACAGTACTACCCTGTGATTTAAGTGATGGGGAGACTTTTGTTCTTTTAAAAAATGTCACTATGTTGTGTTTCCTTAGGTTATTTTGAAGACAAAAGACTTCTTCCTGATGTGAGAAAACACTTTAAAAATAGCAATTAAATTGAAAATATTTAGTAATATTTGACATGAGTATAATGCTGAACTTGAAACAAAATTTCTAAATTAACACTGAAATATTAAATGTCACCTGGGCAAGCAAAATTCTATTTAAATTTTAAATTTTCTTAACACTATCTAGTATTCAGAATAAGTATGATGCCTTTTACTCTATCTCCTTTTTAACTGTTTCTGAGTCTTGATTATAGCCATTCTTACCCTTTTTAGGTCACAGACAATTTATCCCTTTAATGATTTGAAAGCGAGGAACCCTGTACTCAGAGAAATACACATATGCACAGCTTTGCACACAAATTTAGTAGGTTCCCAGATCATCTGTATCTGAGCCTCTATCTGCTGGTGTTCAAATTTTTGAATCAAAAACTCTTGAAAATATCATTGCCCTTTTGGCCCGAAACTTTTGAAAGGGTGAGTTCAATTAGTTGTGACTATTTTATTCCACACTTTCAATAGTATATTCCCCATCAATCCAGATTTTAAAACAATAGCACAGTCTATCCAGATACATCTTTAATTTCAGATATTATTACTTACAGATCACATCAGATTTTAAACCACTGAACAAGGTTAAGCTACATATAATCACACAGGGTTAGGAGTAGGATATATTTTAGAAGTATCATTAAAATAATGTTTATTAATGAAATAAGGGATTCTTTTTATAGTTATTAATTGAAATAGATACTAAAATTAAAATGCCATCATGAAACAAATCATATATCTTAATTAATTTGTGGACTGTTACCTTCTGTTGACCATAGGGAATTAACCAGAAAACCCTTTGGATTCCAGTCCTTGTGGTTGAAAGTTCTAAAAATATACCAATGTGCTTTCTTGTCTTGGCAGAGGATTTTAACCATTCCCATTCATATTTTTAAAACTGATTCTTTGAGGTCATCTCTATGAATATACATAAACTTCTAGAATATTGAGCTGATTATATTTACCAATCCTGAGGCTAGTTCCTTTTATTTCATTATTTTAAGTCACTAGTTATTGACTAGAGGCCCAGTGCACGAATTCATGCACAGGTGGGGTCCAGCTGGCCCGCCCTGATGGGAGTTGATCGGGGGCCCGGGCTGGTGGCGGGGAGGGGCCACGGGTGGTTGGCCGGCCAGTCCCGCCCCCAATCGGGCTGGTTGGCTGGCCGCAGTGGGCATCATAGCGACCAGTCGTTTCGGCGTTCCGGTTGCTGGCTTTCTATATAGAGAGATTATTGAGCACTTATAGTATACTATAGTGAGCATGAGCTTATGATATAGACAGAGATCTTCAACAGAACTTCCTTCAGTGATGAAAATGTTCTACATCTGCACTTTCCCATAAGCTAAGCTACTAGCCATATTTGTATTGAGCCCCTGAAATGTGGCATATATGACAGAGGAGCAGAATTTTTTATTTTAAATTATTTAAATAGCCACATATGGCTTGTGGCTGCTAAATTGGACAGAGTTACAGATCCCACCTTGGGTGAATTATTTAACTTCTCTATAAAATAGAAATAATATATACCTTCTAGGAGACTTATGAGTTCATGTATATAAGCCATTTAGCAAAGTGCCTGGCATAGAGTCAGAACCCAAAAATAAACATTTGATATTATTGTGATCTGTGTTAGTTAACTGTGCATGTATCATGGAAGGGAATACAGATGTGGGGAAAATGTAATTCCCATGTTTAAGATGTTTGTTTTTCGTATGGGCCTTTCCAAAAAGTTTCAACCTCAAGGACATAGGTGGGGAAGCCAGAGTGCTTGTTGAGGCAGAAATACTGGTTTTGCGTTTTTAATTTTTTTTATCAGTAAGCAGATAGAGTCTGTTTCATCATATCTGTACAGTAGATATTTCAGTCTCTAAGTACAGAAAGCTAGGTTCCACTCCAAAAGCTCTAATGTTAATTATGGAATTCCATTTTTACTATCTAAGTTATATTTTGATAGTGGTTACAAAAAAAAGTTTTAAATGTTTCAGGCCCTGTCCTTAGTGCTTAATGTGTATTATCTCAATTCACAAACATAACCCTTTGTGCTATAAACCCATAAGTCATTATCTGAAACCCCCAAGACCAGATATGTTTCAGAATCCTTAGTTTTTTCAATTTTAGAAAGCCAGTTGAGGGCATGTAACTACTGGACAAGTGTTAGCATTTCAGTAATGAAACATATAGATATTTATATTAAATGGAATAAATAGGGACTCACATCAAGTCAGATCATATTTTCCTACAAATGGATGGTGAGATTAGGTTTCGACATCAAAAAAATTATGGATATTTCCAATTTTAAAATATTTCTGAAATGTGGAATTTTAGATAATTCTGTCAGCTTGTATGTATTTCCCTATTCGTGCAGCTGTTATGGTGGAACACCAGGTTTGTCTGGTTATAAGTCTCATGTTCTTTTCATCTTTTCCACATAAAAGGGCTAGTCTTGATTGAATGCTTGCTGAGCTTGCCTTTAATGTTATTTCTCTTACGCTGTGCACTATTTTTATGACTACTCTTTGAACCCGTGCTTCATTTCTTGTTTACTGCCATCTTCTCTGTAACTCACATAGTGGTGAGTGCTCAGTGAGTATTTGTTGGCTACTATATTGGCTCAACCCATAGATACTCTGTTTTTCACAGCCCCTCACATGTTGTGGGGTTTTCTAGCACAGTAGAGAAAAAGGCAGGACAGGGCCATCGGTCTTTATGTAAATGACTTTATATGTGTTTTTATGATATAGTACGGTCAGTAAAATAGGTACACATGAAAACTACTATATTATTATTGTGCAGGGGGGAATGATTATCTGTGGGGTCAACAGTGTATGATGTACTTATGTGGATATAAGGATGTCGACTAATACTTCCTGTACTTCCATTTCCTTGCTAGATTTACTGCAGAAACATTTTTCTTTGTTTCCTTTTCCATATTTATTGGAATAGTGCTCCCTACTTTTGTCTAAGTCAGTGGTTCTCAACCTGTGGGTCTCGACCCCTTTGGCGGTCGAATGACCCTTTCACAGGGGCCGCCTAAGACCATCCTGCATATCAGATATTTACATTACAATTCGTAACAGTAGCAAAATTACAGTTATGAAGTAGCAACGAAAATAATTTTATGGTTGGGGGTCACAACATGAGGAACTGTTTTAAAGGGCCAGAAGGTTGAGAACCACTGGTCTAAGTGGAAAGACCATCCTCATAGGAATTGGTAGAATTGAGCTCATTCTAACGTTGCTAGTACTACTTAGGTTACCTTAAGAAGTCACAGTTTGGTTTGGGGTCTTGATTTCAAAAGTTTATTTAGAAGGGTGAAATGAACAGAGTTTTTTCATTGGCATTGATTGTCTTTTTTTCTTGAACACTTAACCTGCTCTTTAGACTTCCTCCTCGTCAGGGGAAGCACTGCCCCCCGGGTTCCATCTGTGGCACCTTCCTTCTCTGCATGGCTCCATTGCTCACAATTAGTGCTCCATCCACTCTGGATTCCCATTCCCTTAGTTCTATGGCTGTCATCTGAGTTAGGCACCAGGAAAAAAGTCAGTCTGGAAATTTCAGATGTTATAGGGAAGAGATTTGGAGCAATGTGGCCTTCGCATACCTCTCCATGCCTTTCAGTGAGAATTTCCCCACCATGTTGAAGTTTAGATAAACCTCTCAGCACCATTTTGCCCTCTCAAGATTTCCCTGGCTTGTCTTTAACCCCCTTCTCCTTAGCTTATCCCATGAAAGTCCTCTCTACATCTCTTTAACTTTTCCTGAGACCCATCACTGCCCTATTGTTTGTTCTCTCAGTTTTTGGTACTTAACAGATTTCTTGTCTGTGCTTCTGTCTCTCATGAGGTTTCGGCCTTCTTTCGAACCCAGCCATGCCAAATACACTTCTGGACTCCCTTGCTCTGAAGAGAACTCACTAAGCCAGAAAATTGGGGATGAGATCACTTATTGTAAAAGAATACCCCTTCCTTTCTTTGCTATTTGCTGTACTCTGGTATCATTATTCATCTCAAATGCTTTTAAGGTACTTGGGCCCTGGGCAGGAATTGGAGTATTGTTCTACTTGTAATTGAGACAACTGACAATGTACAGGTATGTCAGCAGGGGACTTTGAACTTCCTTCCTTAGCCAAAGTATGGGACAGGAGTCTGGTAGTTAGCACATGTCATAATAAGTGGCAGATAAATGGTCACTTCTGGCTGGCGAGAACTAGAGGTAGTAAAGATGGGACAGCCCGCGCTGGACAGCATCACTGGAGAACTGATCATAGATGAAGGTTTTTAGTGATACCTTTAGTGATTCACACTAAGGTTTTACTGATTATAATTCCCCACTTAAGAGAATTAAAGCCTTCTAATATTACACATTCTATCTATTTGTATCATGGGACTGTGGTCTTCAGGACTGGACAAGACCCCCAAGATAGTCTATAAAGGGTTTATAATTTATAGCAAGACTGGGAGTCTTAGCAAAGAAATCACTCCTAGATTCTTTTATGACTTAGGACAAAAGCAGCAGGATTTCATTTTGTCAACATTCTCCTTCATGGGAAACTATAATTAAACCCATTTTGAGTTTGTTCTATATTTATTGTTTGTTACTCATATTCCCTAGTGTAGCAGGATCACTGACTTACAACTTAGATAACTTATTAACTATCTATTTATAAAATGTTTATAAAATTAAATAGCACTGTATTTAATTCATCTGGTTATTTTTAAATGTATACTGTTGCACATTTAGACCCCAGCTTAACTGTTGTTTTGCAGTTCAAAATTTTTATTAAAAGAATTGAACTGTATGGATATCTAAAATGTAAAGGAAGGCTGGAATCTTGTTTAAAAATACTCTTTTTATGTGCTAACATGTTTTACCAGCCTCACTAGCCAGAGGGGTTATTTTGTAGCAATGAGAATTCACTGTCTGCTGCCATGGCTGCCCAGGACTATCAGTTAAGTGTGTTCCTGGGATTCTGGAAGCCCCGGTGATGTCTCACTAGAGCTCATAAACATTTCTCTCATTTCCCTCTTTGTTCTCCCCCCACTTCCTTTGTTAGTCACTCCTTAGCATGCCACTTGAGCCCAAGGCCTCCTCTCGGTGCTGCTAGTTCCCAGCAAATTGATACCTGTGCCAGGAGTCTCTTGGAACTTCTGAGCTTGAACTTTTAAACTGCCAAAGAGTGGTGCCATGTTCTTAGAAGAAATGTTTTTGGAAGAATACCTACTCTCTCATACCAGAAAACTATTGCCATATTACAGACTCATGAAAAGTTTCTTGCACCTGTCTTTTTCCAAAGAGCCAAATAGAAATATATGGAACCATTATCTAACTTATACTTTTCCTCATGGTGATTTTCTTCTGGTGCCCAGCAAAATATCTTCCCTCTCACTTCAGGACTAAAAACCAACCAACAAAAAATCTCATTCAAGATCACCCAACTACTTGATGAGACATACATAGAAATATCTGAATCCCTTAGGTTCACTGTAGGACCCTGAGTGTGTTTATTTAGATACTAATAATGATCATTATCAGTAGGTTGCAAGGATTTCCATGGAAAGCAGTTGTCATGCCGCTCTAGCTCACATCCACTCACCTTCTTCTCCAGTCAACAGATCCTAGAAGCCAGCCAGGCTGTGACCTTGGAGCAAAATAAAGCTCTGATGTGTGGTGTTCAGCAGACTTTTCCCCCTCTGTTGTGTCTATCCAAGTATGGCCTAATGGTATTCATGTATCTTGTATGAAAAGGATAACTGCAAAACTATCAACCTCTTTTTGTCAGTGAAAACGGATGCCATTAATATTTATGTCAAGATAATTAGAATAATATTAACCTAAATATAGATGAGCTGTAACATAAACTTTAAAAACCTTATTTTTATAGTGTTTGCCTAGTTATTTCTGAAACCATATGTTTTAATTATTACTGTTTTTATGTCTTTCAAAAATCTTCATTCTTGCCCACAAGTTTCTTAGAACAATTGCTTTATGGGTTTATCCTGTCTGATTAGTTTTCATTTCTAATTAGAAATTATAACATGACTTTTTTTCTTGTCCCCACCAACTAGAAATATTTTTATTTTCAATACAGATGCAGAGTTTGCAGGGTGGTACAGAAGCCATAGCCCGATTGGATCAGTTAGAAGCTGATTATTATGATCTGCAACTTCAGTTGTATGAAGTACAGTTTGAAATCTTGAAGTGTGAAGAGTTATTGTTGACAGCACAACTAGAAAGCATCAAAAGACTTATATCTGGTATGGTGTACATTTAACCACATAAGTCCACAAAAGATTGAATGCTTTAAAAGAGACTAGAGGCCCGGTGCACAAATTCATGCATGGGTAGGGTCCCTCGACCTGGCCAGCCAACAGGGGAGGGACTGTAGGAGGTTGGCCAGCTGCAGGAGGTTGGCTGTGGGAGCGCACTGACCACCAGGGGGCAGCTCCTGCATTGAGCGTCTGCTCCCTGGTGGTCAGTGTGCATCATAGCTACCGTCGGGTCGTAATGGTTGCTTAGGCTTTTATATATATAGATAATGGCTTTGCCTGAGGTTACAGAGCCAGTAAGTGGATGAGAACCCTGTTCTGTCTCTGCAGTCCACGCTCTTAACCATTACCCTTTGTTGCTATTCTGTACCAGAAAAGAGAGATGAAGTGGTGTACTATGACACTTATGAAAGCATGGAGGCCATGCTGGAGAAGGAAGAGATGGCAGCATCGGTGCATTTACAGAGAGAAGAGCTGCATAAACTTCAGCAGAAAGCACGCCAGCTGGAAGCAAGACGTGGACGGGTTTCAGCCAAGAAAGCCTACCTCAGAAATAAAAAGGTATAAAAAAAAAAGGTATAATAGGTTATGTATTTATGAAATTCAGCCTTAATTTTAAATTTTGCTTTTATTCATTACCTAATCCTTGATCCATAGCTAATAATTTTAATCTAGTTTGTCACTAATACTTGTTCATCTTTTAAAATGAAGTAAGTTATTATGGGGGTGCTGCTTCAGAATCCTGCTGGAGTTCCTTGGTAATATGATATATGTAACCTATCACCTTTTTAAAATCTGAAAAAAAATTCAATTTCAAAACACATCTGACCTTTGTTCTGGATAAGGGATTGTGGACCTGTATTCTCATTTTATAGCCAAGGGAACCAAGGTTAAATAAATGACCCAAGAAAAAGTGCTTAGTATGGGGTAAGGTAGGATTCTATCTGAGGTCTGTGTGACCCAGAAGCCTAAGTCAGTATACCACTGTATCATGTCACTATATAGGACTGCCTTTTTTCCCCCAGGGAGACTGCCGTGGACAAGTTCATTTCATGATCAATACTCGTTAGGCAAGAGATTTAACCCAGTGTGGGGGGAGAATATAATATCAACAGTTGCTTTAGAAAAATAGTTTACTGGCTTAAAATGTCATTCCTTAGATGCCTTTCTCTGATTAGAAGAGTAATCTTTGGTATAGCTCTGAGAGTGTTGGGAACTAATGGAAACCCTTTCATCTGGAGGGCTTTCCAAAAGGATGCAGGGAAAATGAAGATTTAGCGTGGTGCCACTAAAATTGCCAAATGGCAGTGCATTATTTTGTAAAGAAGCACATATATCCAATTTTATTATTACGTTTTTGTTTTCACGTGATTAGAAAGAACATAATTCTGACTTTCTAGTCTTTAAGGTCTCTTTTTGTTCTAAAGTCTGTGGCCAGAAGTTTAAGATTTCATAATATGCTTCAAAGCAGTTTGGACAAAATCATGTTCTTTAATTCATCAAAGAGAGTTTAAGAATACAGACTTTAAGCCAGGAGTTGTATATCCTTTTTGCCCAGATAGTTTAAGGAGTACAATAAGACAGAATATTCTGGCCACAGACTTCAGAGCTGAAAGAGACCTTTGAGATTATATAAGGACACCCTCTTCCACTCTGCCTTGCCCCATCCCTCCCCCTCCAAAAAAGGGAAATCAGGAATGGAAGAGAAGTTTTAATAATTTGATAGAAGACTCTTTTTAAGATCTTGATTATTTGGCTTGTGCTGCTTCAGTCTTACAAATGAGAAACCAGAGGTGGTTTATTTGATATTTCGCTATGCAGTTATATGTTAAGATGTGACTTATCACATAAACCCTGGTATGTTGTTTAAATCTTTAAGTTCCACTTATATTAAAACGTATTTTATGTGTTTATAGGAAATTTGTATTGCAAAACACAACGAAAAATTCCATCAGCACCTTCAGAGTGAAGAGAACTACAGAACCCATCACACAGTACAACTAGTAAGTTTGTATTCTTGGAGACTTAGAACAAAACTCAATTTTTACTGTAGTGTCTAGTAACATTACCAGTTGAGCATTGTGCATGAGGGTTTCCTGAAACTTCATATACACTTTTAGTTTGACGATTCAAGTCATCCTTTAGATTTTGATACAATCATCTAAGGCAAATGTGAGCAGTAAGTCTCATTAGAAATTATATTGTCCAGGACAAAGCTGGTGGGAAAGAAGAGAGAAGCAATAGAATAAGAGAATAATGGATGATAGAATTTGTAAAGGACAGCAGACAAATGGAAGAAAGACAGATTAATGACACACTGGAACCACCATCATACTCCATGTGAAATTATCTGGTCTTAGGGGAAGTAGCCCCAATTTTTTAAAACAAAGCAGAAAAATAAAGTTTCATAACCCATTTGCTTATCTAGAAAGCCTTTTCATTTATTTAATATTTGTTCTGCCTAATGAGACTTAATTAGATGGCTTTTAGTTGATTCAACAATATGAGAAAAAGTTTTAATTTTTGTACAGATAACTGCCAGCTATAAGTTATGATAGTAAAGCAAATGATTTATGTATGATGCTGGAACTACTTTTATTTTTTTCTAACTGTTGGTTATATTGGTTGACCTGTGTAATATCTAAATTACTGACCAAGTGTTTATGGATTTATTTTAAGGTCCACTGTTTGAGTTAGCAGAATTAACAGCTATAAGTATTTCATACTAAAATTGTTTAAGCCAGGGCCACAAAAATGAAACATTTTTTAGTTCAGAGATTTTATTCTATTTTACAGAATAAAATTCTTTAATTGGGAGTAAATGAAAAAAATAAAATAGTATTATTTTTACCATTGTGAATTTTAAAATGATAATTTGTTAAAAACGGATAGTGCTTCATGCCATAAAACATTTTGTTTAATGCATCATTCTTCGGGGTTACCCACCTGATATACTGGGAGAACTCTGTTCTTTTTTTTCCCTATTAATGATAAAAGAAATGGGAAACATCATAATTGAATTACTACTCATTTTTTACCAGAAGAGAGAGAAATTACATGATGAAGAAGAAAGAAAAAGTGCTTGGGTTAGCCAAGAAAGACAGAGAACACTGGATAGACTTCGAACTTTTAAACAGGTAATAAAAGTACAGTAACTATATTGTTTTTCATTGCTACATACACACTACTATTATAAGATTTCTTTGAGAAAAACTTGGTTTTCCCTTTGTTGTTTAGAAAGTAAGTTAGTTTTGATTGCATGGCTACCTTTCCTCCGGTTGTTTCCAGAATTAATATCCTGTGACCCTTGGCTACCACTTCAGTCTAGTATAAGAGGAATGGTCAAGGCCCCTGGGAAGCATGGGTTCCCCTTGAATTATAAATGAATTATAAAGTAATTAGTTTACAGCCAACTCTCCATTTCAAGCATCAACTTGTTATTGATTCCACATACATCAACCTATGGTAGTAATCTATGGAAATGATCAGGACAGAATTAGAGAGAGGATCAGCACACATGAGAAATGCTTTAGCAGTTTTCTTACCAGGTGAAACCATGACTCTGGACACTGACATCACAGCAGCTAAATATTTCCTTCGAACTGTGCTTAAGCTGAATGGTTTTAGTTGATAAAGCTTCCACTGTCGGAAGCATTTGATAAAGTCCTATTAGTATTATAGTGAAAAGGGTATTAAGCCTTGAGTTAAGCAAATGCATTAATGCTAGGTTTCACTACAGTAAAAATATAGAATGAGAGTTGTTATGTCACTCAGTACTCCCAAAAATTTTATCTGTAAGCATTTGAAAATACATGTAAGAAACTAATAGTCCCTTAGCTTTCTGCGCATATATGTTTTACATCATTTATGTTGTGTAATTTACATTCCTATTATTTTTTTCGTTTAAATTCATAATTTTATTCAGTAAAGACCTTTTTTTAATAGTGGTAATTTTGGCCGAAGCCGGTTTGGCTCAGTGGATAGAGCGTCGGCCTGCGGACTGAAGGGTCCCGGGTTCGATTCCGGTCAAGGGCATGTACCTGGGTTGTGGGCACATCCCCAGTGGGAGATGTGCAGGAGGCAGCTGATCGATGTTTCTCTCTCATCGATGTTTCTAGCTCTCTATCTCTCTCCCTTCCTCTCTGTAAAAAATCAATAAAATATATTAAAAAAAAAATAGTGGTAATTTTGAATAGTTGCTTAAGTTGATAAGAGGATTACAAGATCTTGATAAAGAGTTTGGTGATAACTGTTTGAAAGTTACTACACTTTGGTATTCTGGTTTTCTGTATAACTGTATTACAATTTTGTATTACAAAAGTTTCCCTGAAAATTACAAAAGCTCCAAAAGAACATCTTTCACTTGAGAGAGAAAATAGATAGCCAATTGTTCATAAATCATTTTAACATAATTTAACCAGTTATGACAACTTCTGTTTTTTTAGAGGTACCCTGGCCAAGTTATATTTAAGTCAAGCAGATTGCGACTGGCTCATGCAAGAAAAAGTGCCGCTAGTCCTGTGCCCTGCGAGGACCAATGCAACTCTATGCCAGGAGCACTGCAGATAGAAGAGAAAAGTGAAGAGGTGCAGAAAGGAAGAGGCAAGCTTGGGTCATCACAGACAGCAGAAGCCCAAAGCCTCATACAACTTGAAGATACTTCATTAGTACAACTTGAAGCCACTTCATTACCTCTCAGTGGTGTTACCTCGGAACTGTGCCCCACTGTTTCTCTTTCACTTTTGAATAATATTGACCTTGAACCAGGTTCTGTTACCACAGATCCACTCCCACCACCTCTTCCTACAACACCACCGCCACCACCTCTGCCTGTTGCTAAGGACAACATCCCAGAGACACTGGAGAAAGGTCTGCCTAGAGTGGAGGGGAACGAGAAGAGAATCCCTAAATCTGCAAATGCCCCTTCAGCACATCTCTTTGATAGCAGCCAGCTGGTCAGTGCCAGGAAGAAGCTCAAAAAGACTGCTGAAGGTTTGCAGAGAAGGAGAGGTAAGTTAAAGAGATCTTTTCATGTTCATCTGTTGAAAAAGTGAGGCATAATCAAAGCACTTTTTATTTCACAGGATCTTACGAAGCTTAATACTAGTACATTATTTTATTTCTGGACATTATTTGATAGCGAATAGGTTTTCAAGGTCATAGCAGGGCAGAATTCTCACCAACCCATATCGACAAATTTCTACAGACATAGCAGTGTGTACCTTTAGCTGTTGGGCATATTTTTAAAAATAAATCTTCTGAAGTGATACTTGATCTATTTGGTAATACATAGTAGGAAGCTCCTTTTGTGTAAAAAAAAAAGTTATTTTAAACCTGGGAAATACAAGAAAGGTATTCACATCGGAAAGCTTAAGTCATTTGGTCAGAACTATCACACTAGGATGGCATTGGCAGGACAATGTAACATTTGGTCACGTGTTTATTGAGGACCTTAGTATACTCTTCATACAAAGAATCAAAGAAGAATAAGAAGTAATATGTATAATTTCTTGCATGTCACATTATGTGTTAAAGCTGTTTTTTGAAAAGAACAGGAAATCTTGGCCCTCAAGGAGCTTTAGCTTGCATAGAATATTATATAGAACATTTTGCATATTATATTTTAATCTGAAAGACTATCCTGTAAAATATTTTTACCTTAATCCAAGTAGAATTTCATGTATAAAACAACTAAATGCAAAATATCACTATAATGAACCAAAATTATTTTTTAAAAATTAAATGTATAACCCAGTCACTTTGGAATTCAGGTTGGGCTGGTGCATTATGGAAATCCTTCAGAAGCCTCACCTATGATACTACTAAAGACCACCTCCTTGCTCCCAATCTGTTCCCTTTTCTCACATGGGAAATGATAGAAATACCAATAATACCTGACGTGGAATTGAGTCTTGGGATTTCTTTTTAGTAAGTGTAATTAGGATGCCCTGTGCTTTGGAACCTTCTGTTCACACTGCATGGGCCATTTTGTAGATGGTGTTTCCAGTGTCATGGGCTATCGAGTCCTACAGTCTAGAGGTTGTAGTAGTTTGACTTTTTATGTGTTATTCTAACTCCAATTGTTTTCTTTCATTTTCTAAAGTGAGCTCACCCATGGATGAGGTGTTAGCTTCCTTGAAACGTGGTAGTTTTCATCTGAAAAAGGTTGAACAACGAACTCTGCCTCCTTTTCCTGATGAAGATGATAGTAATAATATCTTGGCACAAATAAGGAAGGGGGTAAAATTGAAGAAAGTACAGAAGGAAGTTTTGAGAGAATCCTTCACGCTTCTGCCTGACACAGACCCTCTCACACGGAGCATCCATGAAGCTCTTAGGAGAATCAAAGAAGCATCCCCTGAGTCGGAGGATGAAGAGGAGGCCTTGCCTTGCACAGAATGGGAAAACTAACAAGTAAATGTCTTACTTTCTTCAGTAGCGTTGGTAACACAGCTTTTATATTGGATATGATGAGGTCTCTTATATTGAGCCTGAGGTTTATTATTTATTATACAGGCCAATTATAGTTGGGTCATAAATTTGTAAACTTAAGATTTTACTTCTGTAGTTTCTAGAAACTTAATAGGAAAGCACTTTTCAAAGATTCTGCTATGTAAATGCTGGTTTTTATATGACAGTACAGTCATATCCCAAGTATAGAGGATATTCTTATCTAATACCAGGAAAGTCTTTCAAAACAGAAAAGGCCTTTTCTAACTGAAGCATTTTTATTACAAACATGCATATTAAATTTTGATGTTTTATTAGCTGCCTGTGAAGGAATTTTCGAAGATCAGTCTAGAAAAGTAATTGTGTTATCTGATTATTTAGCTTTCTAAGCCTTTAAAACTGAGGTTAATCATTTTTAGGCTTATTATAGTAACTGCATTGTTTAAAATTTTAGTTAACATAATAAATATAAAAATTATACATATACATATCTTATTGAGTACCCCTATGAGTATGGGTTACACATTTGGCATTCTACCAGGGTAATAGAGAGTTATACTCCAGTACATTTTAACGTATTATTTGAATACGTTATTTAATGTATATTTTAATAAGGTAATTTTAAAGTAATGTGGTAATTATAAATTATGTTAAATATATAGAATCAGTAATAATAACATATAAGTTAAATAGTATACAGCTTCACAACATTCATCAAAAGGGGGAGGCTCATAGTCCTGGAGGGAGTAAAGAATAAACATATTCATCAGCACAATTATTCTTTTTGTTGTTGTTACTCCTCACCTTAGGATATTTTTCCATTGATTTTTAAGGAGAGTGGAAGAGAGAGGGAAAGACAGAGAGAAATATCGATGTGAGAGAAACACATTGATTGGTTGCCTCCAGGAGGAGCCTGCAACCAAGGTACATGCCCTTGACTGGAATCAAACCCGGGACCCTTTAGTCTGCAGGCAACGCTCTATCCACTGAGCCAAACCGACTAGGGCACATCAGCACAACTATTCTTAAACATGCTTGATTATAAGAATTACCTGGAAAGCTTATTAAAAGTGCAGATTCCTGGCCTTCACTCCCCAGGATACTGATGCATATGCAGGAATACATCTGGATTTTGAAGATTTAATACAAAAAAACAAACTGTCATTAATTTTTAGATTGATTACATGTTCAAAGATACTATTTTGGATATCAAATATTACTAAAAGCAATTTTACCTGTTCCACATCTCTCCAGCAGCATCTGCACAGATCAGTAACTTAACAAAATGGGTGGGGGAAAATCACATATCTCTTAAGTGGTTGCGTGTTACCTTTAATGTGCTTGAGCCAACATTCCAGAATACTATGGTCCTGCTGTGGTTTTGGGCTTTTGGTATCCTTTTTTCCAAGAGTGTTATTTATAGAGGTCCTAATTAATAGTCATTCTGTGTGGCATGTTTATGGATCCCAAAATAATTTCAAACCATTTGTGCTTGTACATATATGTATACTATGCTTTGCAGAGGGGTATAAATATATCAGTATATCTACTTGGTGTATGAATGTGTCTCTAGAGACTCAGATCTGTCTTGACAGGGAATCTTTTTGACTGGATATTTATTGTCTTTCACATTACAGTGCTTGCTACCTATTTTTATTGCCTGTCTCCTGCTTATAGCTTCTTGGTGAGCTGCTAAACCTATGCCTGAAACTACCATCTTAGTGCTGATTGGTTAATCCCTCAGGTGGGCCTTCACAGAATGAGTATGTTTAGTCCTTTTATTACAGTTGCCTGCAGTGGCCCAGGCAGGGTGCATGGCCTCCCAGCAGCTGCTCACGCCAGCCCATCACTGTTTGTCATCTTCCATCCTACCAGATCCTGCCCAGCACAGATACTGCAGCAGTATTTCCTACATTCAAGTGTCCGTTATTTATAGCTTTGGGCTGCTAATTTGGCCTTATTTCTGATGTCCAGGATAAATACCACTTTGAAAATTCCCTAAAACTTTTCTTAGAATGATTTTTTTAATGACTGGTATATGTAGTATAATATTGAGAGAAACAATGAAATAGTTCCACAAAATGTATGAGCTCAGATAGCTGCAAAGCTAGTTTTAAAAGACAGTATATCCTACACCAGAAGCAATCTGTAGATTAGCTGTATGCTCCACCGATTGAGCTGGCATTGATGAACAAGCTCCGTTTCACCTGCGTGTGGGCTTGGGAAATCATTTTTAAATGTTTTAGATACTCCACAGATAGCTAAAAAAAAAAAGCTGTAATTTGTATTTCCTGTTATTAATTGGCTTCATTCTTAGAGCTTTTAAATCATTGATGTGATTACATACTTCTTTGAAGAGCTAACTTCTCAAAACTTCATGAAGTAAAAAGTGAAGGTCCCTGTTCTGCCTCACCCTCCTCTAAAAACTCTTCCCAGAGATCGTTATAGTTAAGTGTCCTTGAAGGGTATTTCTAACATAAGGAAGTACATGTAGTTATATAGACTTTATTCAGTTTCTGATTTGTTTCCTGTGGGGTCCTTTTTTAAAAAAATATTTTTTTATTGATTTCAGAGAGGAAGGGAGTAGGAGAGATAGGAACATCAATGTTGAGAGAGAATCACTGATTGGCTGCCTTCTGCATGCCCCCCACTGGGGATCGAGCCCACCACCTAGGCATGTGCCCTTGACTGGAATCGAACCCTGGACCTTTCAGTCCACAGGCCCATGCTCTATCCAACTGAGCCAAACCAGCTAGGGCCCTGAGGGGTCCTTCTTAAACTTAGGAAGTAACTATAATGACTCTGTCCAATAGAAATACAATGTGAGCCTCACATATGATTTTAAAAGTTCTAGTTATACTTAAAGAAGGTAGAAAAGAATGGGTGAAACTGATTTTACTAATACTTTATTTTACATGCTATATCCAAAATAGTATCTTTCAACATGTTTTCAATATAAAAAAAAATATACAACATAATTCACATTTTTTTGTACTGAATCTTCAAAATCCACTGTATATTTTATACTTACTAGTATAAATTACAGCATAGTACATCTCAGTCTGGATGCTAAATATTCAATGGTTAAAGTGAAATGTCCTATCAAAACAATAAAATTGTATTTAGTAGAAAAAATATTTTCTACCACTTTATATTTTAATTTAAATTAAAAATTCATTTTCTCAGTCATACTCGCCTCATTTTAAGTGCTCAATAGCCACATGTAGCTACAGGGTTAGATAACACAGAACTATAATAAAAGAAGTTAGTATTCTGTTCATGTCAGCTTTTATCTGATAAGTACCAGAACTTTTATATAAATTTTCCTGTTCCATAGGTAAGCTCATAGATATCAAACACAACTATTCTGAATTTTAAAAAGTCTTGGTAAAGCACGCATTTAAAGACCAGTATTAATCCCGTGCTCTAAATGTCAATCTAACAAAAATTGCTCCCTAGTGAATTTTAAAAATGTCATGTAATAGTTCTTATACTGGCAGTTTATTAGGCAAAAATTTTTAGATTATATTTTTCCTTTTTGTATTGACATAAAATGTTATTTTAAAAGAAGTAAAAATAAAAGTGAAAGAATCTTTACAACCTTTTAACAGTGATCAAAACCCATATGTAAATTTTTTCATTTTTATTGCTTTTGAATACAAGCATATCTTTTTTTTTTTAATTGTCTGTATAAATGGCCATTTATAAGGAAAAATCATCAGTGTTCATTCTGGATATTGTTAAAGTTATGAGGGAGCATATGTACATACTACCTTTAATAGGTCATTCTTTTTTTAATACATTGTTATTTCATTTGTAAACAGGTGACTCACGAAAAAGAAAAAAATACCTGCGGTTGAAGACCGATTCATATTCTTTTGAAAAACAAATTTTAAACACTTGGTTCCAGAATTGGATTCCATTAGATCCAAAGTGTATTGGCTCAGTGGTGTGAAAAAAGGAAGCACAGTTGGCAAGTTTTTACTTTTTCAGTCATTCCAATAGATGGTGGTTAACATGAGTTTTAGATGTGCAATGTTTCTGACTACAGTGAAGAAGAAGCCTTCAAAGAGATTCCCATTTTTTTTACCATCTTCCCCTCCTGCCCACCCACTTACATACTTATAGTGGCCAGTAAAGCTAGGGGTTGCTATGAGTTGGAAGAGCACTGGGTGGACAGAGGTCTCCTGTGAGCTGTATTGGGACTGCTTTGAAATCTATTGTTCAGTGCACTGAATAGTCATCTGCTTGAAAATTACAGAGCTTCTTCCATATCAGCTTATATAAATAGTGTGACACTCTGAAAAAGAAGTTTATCATGATAGCCATTGGGACAGGAATTGAAAGAAAATCAGATGATGAAAATTTCCACATTATCTCCAAAGGAATTTTCATAAAGATGTTGAACAATATCTGGAAAGATACAAAACTATGGAGATACATCTATTAATGTGTTTACCACAATATGATACATTTAACATGGCATATTTTTAGAAGACCACACACTCTTACACTTTGTAAGTTTTTGAAGTAAAATTTCCATGCTTTTAAATAGCTCTTCATAATTGTGAATTTATAATAGTTTGAATATTATGTGCAGCTTTGTTTATGAGAAGCAATACTTTGTAATTTGATAATATTTCAAATTATTTTTGGTCTTTTTGTTTGAACTATTGCTTGATTACTGTAATTCAACATGACTTTCCTATTGAGAATCAAAAATCAGGATTCTATAATAGGAATGCAGATCTTAAGTCTTTTTATCATGTACCATTTAAGTTTTTATTTTTATGTTCCACAGTAAAAAAAAGTGCTCTACAGATATGCAGAAAAAATTAGACAAGCAGAAAAGCCTCTTTAGCTGGCATTTCACATGCTTTGAGTGGAGTTTTTGGATAGAGCCTTTGTTATTGTCACTAAATTAAACATGTATGTAGCTCTAGGTGCCTGTTTTGCTGTAATGGAGTCCTGAAGGATGCGTTTATATGAATGGAGCCATTATGTGTTCTCAGCTGGACTGCTGTGGGCTTAAATGAAGATAGATATGTTGGACTTAGTACAGTACTCTGTAGAGTATTCTGCATAAGACAGATCTTGGCCTTTATATGCAGGGAGGACCGAAGTACCAAAAAAGACTTTTATTTCTTATGAGGCAATTATCTGACCTAGACTCAGAAAGCAGTCCCAGTGTAAAAGCCCTCCAATGAATCGATATTCCAGAGGAAAAAGAAATGCTTGCACCTTTGTCACATTAAAGTGGCATTCCTTGAGAGTAATTATGGAGAAAATATTCTGACATCAGGTCATGTAAAACAAAATCTTTCTGCTTAAATGTTGGTAATATGTTTCACAATACATTGGTTTATTCTAGCACTATTTTCACATCTTGTCTGGGAAGATTGGAGATGTAGATCTAATATAGAAACTAATCTTCATCCCATGATGGTGAGTGGGGGAGATTTTTTCCTATCTACATCCATAAGGCATTGAAGCATGCTTCCTAACCCAAAGAATGATTGGTTTGATAATGTATTTTTTAAGAAGTTTTAGTAAATTTACAAATCATAAAAAAAAATCACATTTCAGTGTTATGCCTTTGGATGCTTGTTTTGTTTTTCATTCATTGACATTTAGAAAAATACAGGAGAATGCAATGTTAAATTAACAGCAAAAGCACTAGAACTCTCATATGTCTAGAGGGAATTGCTACCCATTTGGTGTTACAGCTGCGATTCCAAGGGTCCTGTGATCTCCATGAAGGTTATCTCACACTTGAAGATGAGTAGGTTAGAGCAGCCAGCTATGCTCATTCTCTGGTAAATAACTTTCTTTAACACACTCACTTCCCTTAGAGATTCAGATTCCTACTTCCACAGAATTGCATGTTACTGTAGGTCATCAACCTTTAAGAGTTCTCACAAATAATATTAAAATTTAAAATAACTACCATCGACTTGTCTATTAAGATGAGTTGACCAGTTGAATCCTCATTTTAATTTTAAAGCAGTTTTAGACCCCAACAGGAATTATGTTGACATGGTTAAATTCTTTTTTTTCTTGCCCCAGTAAGATGAGCACCTTGGGCCTTAGTATTTCATTTGTATATATTTTAGTTATGGTGGTACTTATAGATCACGTTTCCACTTCCAAACTTGGCTATACTGTTTATATGGTTTAAAATATTTGACAGCTATATTTCTGTTAATGTATCATTGCCATATATAAGAATCTGCAAACAACTGCTTGCTTGTGCTGAATCAGTTTAGAAGTTAATTTACTAATCTGGCCTCAACTACTATATATTTATAATAGGGAAACAAGTAGGTGGTGATCTGGGGGATGTTTTGAGGACAGTATTACTTACTGCTCACTTAAATGTCAATGTTAACTATTTCTTCTAATGCAACTAAAATTATGTATATATAACCAATGTGGAATGTATAGAAAAGGTATTCCTAATGATTTAAAATCCCAATGGTACTATATTATAGCAATATGAAGAAATGCCTGGCTAAAAAAGATTTTTAAAAGATGAGCAACTGTCTTGCATACTTGATGTATATTTTATAGGCTTATTGAGTTTGTGAGCAGCACAAAGGCAATCATTCCTTAATTCTTCATTGTGAAACTTAAACATTTCTATAAAATGCATTTTCAAATAGACTTTTAGACATGACTATGACACTTGATCAGGTGTAGTATTTCCATAGTGGGACTGTGGGGCTTTTCTATGAAACCGTAGAAAAATTTCAGCACTTTTATGTAACTAGAGGCCCGGTGCATGAGATTCATGCATTTGGGGGCATCCTTCAGCCTGGCCTGCTCCCTCTCACAGTCCAGGAGCCCTCAGGGGATGACCAACTGACAGCTTAGGTCCACTTCGTGCGGAGCGGGCCTAAGCAGGCAGTCGGACATCCTTAGTGCTGCCGCGGAGGCAGGAGAGGCTCCCGCCACCGCCACTGCGCTCGCCAACCATGAGCCCAGCTTCTGGGCTTCTGGCTGAGCGGTGCTCCCCCTGTGGGAGTGCACTGACCACCAGGGAGCAGCTCCTGCATTGAGCGTCTGCCCCCTGGTGGTCAGTGTGCATCATAGCGACCGGACGTTCTGCCATTCCGTCAATTTGCATATAACCCTTTTATTATATAGGATGGGGGGGGGGGGCCTTGGTTTCTACAAAGCTGAACTATGTAGCAATATTTGGTAACATGGCATGACCACTTTTGTAAAGCATACTTTGGCCATAGCAGACACTAAGAATGGAAATTCTTTTATTAGTGGAACAAAAATAAATGGGGGGAGCATTCTCTCTGTTTGGGATGGGACCAGTATACAATTAACACAATTTAACTTTATACATTCCCTGAGACTCCATTTTTAATTACATTCACTGAGAATGTAATGCTTTTAGCCTAAGAAAAGTTTTTTCTTTCACTAAATACAAGGGTTTTTTTTTAATCTTTATAATTTATTATGCACTTAACATCAGATGCCAACCTGTAAAGTACTAATGGGTCCTTAAAGGCCTTATCAGGGAGTTCAAATTTCATATACTTTACCAGGTTATTTGTAAAAAAAATTTTGAACAGATGTAAAACATTTAAAAACTGTGGCAGACTCATTGTTAGCGTGCAACCATTATATAGTGAAAGCAGAAACCTTAAGTTTTGCCTAATTCTTGCACTGAATTTAAATAATATAAAGTTAAATGTGCATTTTAAACAGATTTTATTCCCCGTTTACTGCTTAGCATAGAAGAACTATGCTTCAGGTAGAGTATTGACCAGCAGGACTTACTTCCAGTGGCGGAGAGGGCAGGAAGTAGAGCACCTTACTGTGGGAGCGCGCTGCATTTATTAAGCTACTGACAGTTCAGTGGTGTGTCTGATCGTCACTGCAGAGTGCTCTGTAGTTAAAGCACATTTAAAAAATCTCTGCTCAGTTGCTTTGTAAAATGAAGCAATGGTATTTTTTATCCTATAAATATAGGCTAATTTAAAAGTTTTCCTACAAAAAAATGAGTTTATATTGCTGCCTAAACTATCATGTATGTAAACAGAGGCTTTTTAAAGGTAAGAGGGAGTCTGGATTGTGTGTGTTAAATGTTTGTCCACTGAATTATTTCGAAGACGTATTCATTTGGAAATGTTCTCTTTTGCCCATAGTAAATGTATAGCTTGGCATTTGAGGAATTTAATTGAATTCCAAATTTATAAACGTTTCTCCCCTTCTCCATGCATTTATTATCACACTGTAAGGTGCATGTACAGAAAATACCTCTGAGATTGACACATTAAATATTTTATCAATGTTATTTCACACTGAATCTCAAACATTTGTTTTGAGGGTTAGGGGAAAGTTTTTGTGTGTTTTTTAAAGTCAGGTTATAATTAAGATTGGTTCATTTGGGGGAGTTAAGGAAGGACCATGGAAAATGATATTTAGACATGTACAAAAGGTATAGGTATTGGTTATAGAGTTCAGTTTTAACACACGAAGTTTTGGTGTTTTTGTGTTTTTTTTAAACTTGCATGTTCTATGGTTAACTATCAAAGAGTATATAACAAGTTATTCTAGCTTTTCCCAATACTAATTAAATTGGTTTTAAGAAGTCTCCATAATCACAAGATGGCATTTTCCCTTCAACTGTTAACCAAAAGGAATAGCCAATATAACCAATGTAGTGACTTCTGACTTCTTTAACGTGGACAGAATCCCCACTGTGTCACTAAATTTCTCATTGTACTGTATGTATTGCCAAGGTTGAAACCATAATATGTAGTTTATGAAAAATTGAAGGCCACAGGTCATTTTGCATGAGTAAAGCCCATTAGGGCTAATGAAACTGACATGTTTTTTAGCCTTTCCAGTCAAATGAAAATTTTAATTCACCATTTACTAGCTTTGTGCAATATTATAATGGTAGAAACAAAACACTAGCACATTGTGCTTGGCTTTTAAGGATGGCTTTAACACCATCACATCACATGGGCAGTGTGCACAGTGTATTGTAAATGCCAACTCTTGCAAATTTACAATACTTAAGTATGCTAAATTAACATCCTAAAGTATTAAAAGTACAAAGAAAAAACTAAGCAAGCATTTATAGCAATACTCTGAAATCTCCAATAATTGTTTTGACTGTTGCCTTTGGCTCTTTAGTGCAACTTTTCTGCATTGTAATTATTGTATTGCTTTGTATTTCATGTTTTTTACACTCATGACTTCAGAGTTAAGTACTTGTACACCAAGTATTGCAATCACCTTTCTCTTCTTGTACATGCAATGTAACAACATACAGTTTTGGTGCTTAACAATATTCCATTTTTTCTTTAATAAAATATATTTATTGCATTAACCTCACTTTGTTTAACATTGGTGGGAGATACTGTCATTTCTTTTCAAATAGAAGGAGCACAGCAAGTCATACACCTGTTATGTTGATCAGGATTCAGAGACTGTTTACCCCTATACTTCTGGCTCTTCCCAACTACTGTTTATTATGAAATATTTTCATGGCAGCTTTATCTGTACTAGTAACAGCCTTATTCATGTCATCTCGGTAACTATCCACATAGTTTGGAAACAACGACTTCCAAAATTGGAAGGCTTTTAAATGCCTTTCATGTTAGGAGTCATTTTGTGTTCATCTAATATGGGGAGATTATTGGCTTTATGCTTAAACATAGGACGAGCTTAACTGGGTCCCAGCACATACTCTTACCCAACACTGGCTTGATGGAGCACACACACAGGTCTAAGGGAGGTGTCCTTCAATAGACTGAGGTCACAGATGCTGCTAAGCCCTACTTTTTCCCCAAGTCATTTATAAAATGATGGGCTGAACAGGATAAACTTTGGGGCTTTCCAGCTTCAGGGTTCTGTATTAAGAAGTGAGAAATTTCTCCCAGGAAGGGCCTTACTTCCATGTATTCTCTCTACAGATATATCAGCAGCTAACCAAAGGGTTTTGATTACTAGATAGTTTTTCCATAAAATGGACATGAAGGAACGTTAGCCAGATAGAATATCACCTTCTGCCTCTTGAATTAAACTTAGATACATTAATACACTCTCAACAGTACTTCAGAAGACTCCTAGTATCTAGTTCACTCTTGTGAAAATCATGGTGCTATTGGCTTGAGACTGGTTTACTGGGTGGACTTCTCTATGGGGTTAGTCATCTTTCCTATGACAGGTGAAAACCTGAAAATCTAGGCCTGACTGGAATTCCTTACTCCTGTGTGGCCTTGTTGCTTATCCTGACCTTGCTGAGTTTTTATAAGCTGGTTGAAACGTGATGAATTTGCTACAGGAAGCCCTTTGGGAGATGCTTAAAAAATCTTTGGTGCAGCACTAGCTGGTTTGGCTCAATGGATAGAGTGTCAGCCTGCAGACTGAATGGTCCCAGGTTCCATTCCAGTCAAGGGCACATGCCCGGGTGGTGGACTCAATCCCCAGTAGGGGGCATGTAGGAGGCAGCCGGTCAATGATTCTCTCTCATTGATATTTCTCCCTTCAGTATCAATGAAATCAATAACAATATATTTTTTTAAAAATCTTTGGTGCAAAAATCCCTACATTCCATCACATTCGGACAGCTACTGATGGATAATGACGTTTAACCATATTTCCCCAGCACTCTGTCGCTCTGCCCAGGGATACCCTTTCCACAAAGACCCCACAACTTTATTGCACACCAGAAACTTTGTTCTCCTTCACTGTTATTAGCATTTTCTCCAGATCTCTCCACTAATAATCGTAGTCATTCACAAGTGTTCTTGCTCATCTTTCTCTAAACCTATTTGTCAACTGCTTAACTTCTAATAGGCTGATGACCTATTATTCTCGTACTGAGTTCCTACAGATCCATCCTCCAATCACAGCGGCCTTCTCCTCTCACCTGCCTCCTCCATTTGCTCTTGGCGATTGCTGTGACTAACTCCATACACTCAGGCCATCAAGCTGCTTTCTGATCTCAGGTTCTTCCCTGTCACTAATTCCATAGGCCAGGCCCTGCTGTACATTCAGTAGAGTCCAGGACTTCCTGCCTCCATGCTGCCCAAGGAAAACGTGCTACGAGGCTTTCTGTGGAAGGCAGGTCTCTTCCAAGCCTTGTCCCCAGGACCTCAATTCCACATGCTCATCTCATATGTCTTTCCCCTGGCACACGTGTGTGTCTAAAATTATTGAATCTGATTTAATCTTCACAATTATACAAAGATTAACCATTTGAGGTACAAGTAAAGGGGTTAGGCCCGGCCGACATGGCTCAGTGGTTGCACGTCAATCTGTGAACCAGGTCACTGGTTTGATTCTGGTCAGAGCACATGCCCAGGTTGTTTGCTCAATCCCCCATGTGGGGTGTGCAGAAGGCAGCCAATCAACGATTCTCATCATTGATGTTTCTATCTCTCCCCCTCTCCTTTCCTCTCTGAAATCAATAAAAATATATTTTTTTAAAAAAGAAAAGGGAAGGGGGTTAGATATTAAATTGTCCACGTTGACAACTCTAAGTGGCAGAGAGCTTTGCTTTAAAATCCCTCCATTACTCCCCATAGCATCTTCACCTTCACTAATAGCGCTATGAGGTCCAACTGGTGCAGTGGTTCTCAACCTTCTGGCTCTTTAAAACAGTTCTTCATGTTGTGATCCCCAACCATAAAATTATTTTCGTTGCTACTTCATAACTGTAATTTTGCTACTGTTATGAATCGTAATGTAAATACCTGATATGCAGGATGGTCTTAGGCGACCCCTGTGAAAGGGTCGTTCGACCGCCAAAGGGGTCGCGACCCACAGGTTGAGAACCGCTGAACTAGTGCTCAGTGAGTGCTTCCTAATCAGTCTCACTCTCTCCCATGTCTTTAAATGACCTCTGTGTCATAACAATGCCCAATTTTATTTTTAAATTTTTTTTTTCCAGCTTATACCTCTTCTCAGAACACTAGATCTCTTTTGTGTTCCGCTGCCTGGTGATCTCATCATTCGGATGCCTCATACCTATCTCAGATAGAACATATACAAAACGGTTCCCTTGATCCAATCCTTCCCAGCTTTACCCATCTTTACAGTTAATCCAATTCCGCAGCTTAGAACCTGGAAGTTATCCTTGCTGCCTTGCTCACCCTCAACCTCCACATCCAATCTTCATCTAGTCCTATCAAGCTGAATTCCAGTTTACCTCTGACATATCCACTGCTTTCTCTGTCTCTTACTGCCCTCTGACCCAGAGCACCTTCATCACAGCTTGACTATCACACTGGTCGCTTAACTGACCTTTTTACTGCCACTCTTGTCTCCTTCCAACTTACTCTGCACCCACAGTTAAAGTAGTGGGATCATGTCTCTCTCCCTTGCATAAAGCCCTCCAGTTGCTTTCCATTGACTTAGGATAAAAATCCCAAATCTGAATAGGCAGTTCATACAAGAAATTCAAATGACCAATGTGCATACCGAAAAACAACAGTCTACCTCATTTGTAACAAGGAGAACATAATTTAACCAAAATAAGATACCATTACACTTTGAAGAATGGTTAAAATTGAAACGATGGACAGTTTTGAGTATTATCAAGGATTTTGAAGAAAACAGGAACTTTCATACACTACTAGTGGTAGTATAAATGGTATAACTATTTTGGAAAACTGCTAGGCATTAGCTACAAAAGTTGGATGTATGCTTACCCTGCGACCTAGTTCAAATATGTATATACTTGAACCAGGAGACATCTGCAAGAATGCTTATAGCAGCATTCTTCATATTAGCCAACAACCAAAATACATAAATGTCCATGCACTAATAGACAGACAACTGTGGTATATTCCTAAAATGTGGTGTGTCGTACAATGGAGTGCTGTAGAACACTAGAAATTAATGTAGCTGCACAGTTCAGATGAGTCTCATAAAGTCGAGCAAAAGAAGCCAAAAAGAATACTATATGTTTCCAGTCATATAAAGTAAAAAAAAAAACAACAAAAAAAAAAACCAGACAAAACCAAACTGTAGTGTAGGCTATTATTTAAGCAGTAAAACTTCTTTAAGAGCAAAGGTGTGGTTACCATAAAAATCATATGGGCTCATTTGAGGGAAAGGAGAACTTTGTGACTAAGATTCTGTGGGGCTGTCAAGCTATTGGTTGACCAGGGCGGTGATTAGATGGGGGTCCACTTTACAATAACTCGGTAAGCTTTACATTTGTTCCTGTATTTTTCTAAATAAGCAGTACATTTCATAATAAAAAAGGTTTTAAAACCCTAATATAGTGTTCTATTATAATTCTGTAAATTGCTTCTAGAATTCAAGTTGCCAAATACGTTTTATACACAAAATACTTTGCACGCTTGCTCTACAAAACAATGAGGACAATGAGAAAACCAGCTCATCTCAGACTTCTCCACAGAGTTCTATGCTCCTTTTCATCGGCTGTGTGTGTGCATGTGCATTAAACTCCTCTAGGTGTTTGTTCTACTATTTAGGTTTCTTGTGAGGAAGTAGGTAGGAAAATCTTTTAAAATTTCATCAAATAAAAATATGCTACAGACAATAGGGTACTGAAGGCTGGGGCGGAGGCGGGCTGGAGGGGGTCAATGGGGGAAGAAGGGGGACATATGTAATACTTTCAACAATAAAGATTTTTTAAAAAAGATGTTACAGCATAACAGTCCTAGTGGTTAAGAGCAGGGACTCTTGATATGCCTACTAGCTGTGAATGTGGACAAATTCTGTGTGCTTCCGTTTGTTCATCTGCAATATGTATGGTTTCTACTTCGTAATGTTGGGTATGGGCTAAATGAATACATAAATGTTAGCTATTATTCTGAGGATAGAATACCAAAGTTCTTGACACACACACAAACCCATAAAGATTTCAGTAATTTGGAAACAGGAACATCTGAATCTAGAGTAGCCGCTCCTGGACAGTCTGAAAAGGCAGCAATAATCATATACATTTCCTGTTGTAATAGAACAATTTCATTCACATGTCACAAAATGAATATTCTGCAATAAGCAACATTTTAAATTAACAAAAAACCTTTGTTGGCTCTTTGTAGGAAGAATTGGGTGCAATGGAAAAATGCAGGATTTCTATTTTCTGACTCACTTTATGTGGAGATGGGATCTTAAAGAATCTAAAAAGTAATCCAAAAATATAAATGTCAATGAACTTGCAGTTAAATATGGTGGCTTCAAACATCGATACTTCTTTCTAAAGTCCTAACATGGCAGTAAAGGAATTAAAACAAGAGGAGAAAACTATGGACAAGAAATGTCAGTGTTTGGAAGATGCCTGGGCCGTTAGCGGAGGGAGCTGACCTGAGTCTGCAGCAAGAAGCAAGCCAAGCCCCAAGGGGCCTCGCATTTGGAGGCACACTGTTCTTTGAAGGGTGGGGATGAGGTGTGAGTGTGAAAGGAGAGGTGGAAAGTCTCAAACAGAAGCAACTGACCTCACCCCATCTCCAGGCCCTCCTTTCCCACTGCAAGATGCTAGAGGTTCATTCTCTGGGTAAAACGAGCCAGAGATCTGGACTCGCATAGCAGGGTACAGAGGAGAGCAGATACTGCTGAACACCTGAGGATTAAGTTAAAATCCTTCAGAATCACGGAACCTCAGCTAGGCATCTCCAGCCCCCAGATGAGTCTGGAAGATGCTTCTGTAGAAATTAAAACCCCCAGAGAAAAGGCCATCATGAATGTGTGAGGAGAGATGGAGATTTACCAAATGGTAAAGTTAGTCTCCCACCCAATCATCCTATCCCCAAAGATACTAGTCAACCAGCACCCCCTTCCTGCCCTCAGGGCTCTCAGGGTCTCACGGTAGAATATGAACAGACTACTTAGAATCACAGTTTCAGAAAGTCTCCGCCCGATGGACAGACTAAAACAAACTAAAGAAAGTAACTCAGAAAACAAGACAATTCAGAGACTAGGAGAAAAACATTAAAATTACTTTTGTCAGAAAAATAAGGTGAAATACTGCACTCATGATACAAGAATGTGTTGCAACAAAAAGGAATAGTCTGAAAACAAGGAGTGACACTTAGAAATGAGAACCGTGGCAGCTGAAGAGGACATAGAAGGAATAAATGGTGATGGAAAAAATAAAATACATTTTGAAAAATTCAACTCTTAGAGCTGAATAAATCACTAAGGAGATGAACAGTAGAAAAGAGGATTGATTTGGCTCATCCAACATCTGATTGATGCCAGGAAGAAGAGAGAAGTGGAGGGGAGAACATTATTAAACAATACAAGAAACTTACTGTTCTCTTCACCACAAATTGAGTTGCATTTCCTTTCATGTGCAATAGGAGTCTGAGAGGGACCTCTGAGGAGCGTCCCAGTCAGATAGGAACTCAAAAACGCTCCCTGGAACGGGCCACCTGAGGTACTGGGCACCTTGGAGACAGTTTTTGGCGGAGCAGTGGGGGCAGAGTCAGAGTGGAGAGGCCTGCAGAGCAAATGGAAAATTGGGAAGAGATAATTCGTGAGTACACAATACTTTCAAAAAATTTTCCAGTGAGAAAGAAATCAACCAATAGCTCTAAGGATTAAGGGTGGGAATTTTTTATAGGTAGGAAACACTAAGGCATGCTTGTGTGCTGAGGTACTGATACAAAATAGATAAAAAGTAAAAGTGACTTGAAATAACAATTGTATTATTGTTTCTTAGGTAAATAAGACCACATTTATAATTAATAAAGAGAAAATGGGGAAGAAGATTATCCAATTCAGGCATCCCAAACATCTTTGACCTCAATGATGGGAATGATTTAAATTCAAAGGATTAGAGGAGGTATATGGTTTTTCCCAAGTACCCACCTCAATTCTCCATGGTTATATAATGTACATGAAAATAGCCGTTAGAGCTATTGTCATTAATGGATTTTCTAGAAAAAGTTTCTCCCACAGTATTTTCACTCCTTGTGTCACTAGTACACTGATTTGATTAGTCCACATTTAAGGTGGTACTTTTATTATCCACTTGCTCAACAAGTAATTTAACATTCCACAGGATCTACTACATACAGACAACGTGCCCTTGTGGATACACCGGTATCTGTAATTCTAGGGCATGGAAATAGGTTGCAAAGAAAAGCAAGTCTCTGCACTCACAGTGCTCAGTAGCGGACACAAGTGTTAGACCCACCTACCAGCCCCCCAATGTCTGAAACCCACCATGGCCATCAGGACAAGACCAAGTGGCACAGAAACAATCCCGTTGGGAAGGGTAGGGCCTCACCCCTGTCCACCCTCCAGGACGTGCCATGGTTTGGTAGTCCAGGGGACCCCTCATGGAAGCAGAAAAGCAGCTTCAGCTTCGGGTGGTTCTAACAACCTGAAGTCACCTTCCTTAAGTTATTGTCCTAGTTACTCTGCCAGGCAACCCAAAGGGCCAGGACCACCGCTAAATTACACAGCTGTCATCTTTGTCTCCCCAAAACCACTGGTGCCAACTTCACAGCACTGTCCAGCCACCCGTGGGAGAGAACATCACAAGCCAGGGAGCCGCTCCTGCTCAGGTGGATGTGAGATGACAAAGTGTGGTGTGAAAGTGCAACAGCAGTGTCGGCTGAGAGTGGGCGGAGCTCCCGGCAAGACCTAATTTACTCCCTGGCAATGGCTGCTTCGCTGGAAGAGTCTGATTCTACTTCAGTCAAGAATTTGCTGTTATGAATGTTCTCTCTGTATAAAATATCTGTTATTTCAATAGCCATCAAGGGAATGTAGACGAAGAGTGAAAGGAACAGTAATGACCAGGAAGCATTTCTGAGTCACAGAGAACGTTCCTATGCAAGAAGAAATAATTTTATTCTATTTTTGCAAATGCAAATAAGAATGGAAATTTAACATGGTCATTTTCACCATGGAATAGATTTTGTCAGTGCTGCCAAGTTCTACAATAATCCTAAATGCCTCTCATTCATTCCCGTGCTGAGGGTTGGTCCTTACATCTCCTCACAGCAGGTCAGAACTGAGAACTGCTGCCTTTCTCTCAGCTAGATTCCAATCATTTTACAGCTTTAATTTTTTTTAAGTGCAGCAGGCGAAGAGCTTGGATTTAGGATCTGGCTTTAGGCATCTAGCGGTCTTAGGCTGCATTTTTTTCTAGAGAATTATGAGTGAGTGCCATGAAACGGAGAGACACCTGGAGGGTGGTGAGTTTTAGTTCTGCTCTGGCTGTGTGAGCTTAGGCTACTCACTCACCTTCTCTGGGCCTCAGTTTCCTCCTTTGAGAAGTTGGACAGGAGAATCTCTGAGGTCCCTTCCAATTCTCACATCCTGTGGTTCTATAAATGATGTCAACCAAAGCAGGTCACTCTAGGTAGCCTATGAAAGAAGAAAGTGTCCTACAGCTTTCTAGTTTCTGAATAGAACATTCAAAAGGTAGAATGGAATCTACCCCTGAGCAGACACATGCCACCTCAGGCAGAGGGAAGGAAGAAATCTCTTTCAAGGAGCCCGACATGCCAAAAAGAGCTGCCTGCCACCACGCACTTGCCTTTGTTGCTGAACCAGCTGGCTCTCGGGAATCCACACAGGACTGGGGGGACTGCCAGGAAAGCCCAGCCAGCCTGGTTCCCTACTTAGGCCCCAAAGCAGTTCTTTGTTCTGAGGTTTACCAAAAACCAGAAGATAAATTATTTCCCTACAAATTCACACAAACCCAGAAACTAAAGCGCTTTCTAGAATACTTGGGCCCTGGCTGGGTAGTTAAGTTGGTTAGAGCATCATCACAATACACCAATGTTGTGGGTTTGATCCCAGTCAGGGCACATACAAGCATCAACCAATGAATGCATAAATAAGTGGAACAACAAATTATGTTTCTCTTCTCTTCTCTCCTCTCTCTTTCTCTTTCTCTCTCTCTCTCTCTCTCTCTCTCTCTCTCTCTCTCTCTCTCTCTCTTTAACCTTTTCCCCTTCCTCCCTCCCTCCCTCCCTTCCTCTCTCTCATTCAAATCAACTTAAAAAAAATTGTTCTCTGGTTCACCAACCTTTTTTTGGTGTCATAGCCTCACAAAACTTGTCTGCTGCCCATTGTGTATTTTCTTCAAGCTTCAAATTTTACAGTCAAGAGCTTACAAACATTTTCCTTAGTAGCTTTGAGCAATTATTTACATATACTTTGTACCCATATAAAGTGTACAATTTGATAAATGTTGACAGTTTTGCACATGTGTGAAACTGCCATCACTCAAGTCACAGAACATTTCACCACCAAGAACTAACTCCCTTGTACCTTTTTGTGGTCCATAGACAACCACTGACCTGCTTTTTGTCACTACAATAGATTACTTTACCTTCTCTAGAATTTTACATAAGTGGCATCATACAGCATGTACTCTTGTGTCTGGCTTCTTCCATTCAATATCATGAAATTAATTCCTATTGCATGTATCAGTAGTTTGTTCCTTCTGGTTGCTAAGTAGTAGTCCATTGTATGGATGGTGTTACATTTTATTCATTCATCTGTTAATGTGCATTTGAGTTATTTCCAGTTTGGGGCTATTGTGAGGACATGTTTTTATTTCTTTCGAGTAAAGGAGTAGAATGTCTGGATCATATGGTAGGTGTGTGTTTAAAGAAAGTTCACAAAATGTCCGAACAGTAAATGACCACCAGGCACACCTTTGCCCTCAGATGAGAGAAGCCTTTGCTTCTTTAGAGGCACTGAATAAGTTATAGACCATTTGTCCCATTTGCAGAGGAGGAAATTGTGGCCTGGGAGATGAAAATACCTCCACAAAAGAGCTGCAGGCATGTTAAAGGTGTTGGCAGGTCCCGTGTGTGAAGAGCGCTGCACGGCAAACGAGTATGTCGAGTGCTTCATGGAAGGACAAGAGGAGCTGCCCAGCTCAGGGGCCCAGCTCACCTATGGACTGTCCTGGTCAGGAATCATCTAATCCTCACTTACATCTGGTGGCATACCTTCTCTGCCTAGAATCCAGTGGGGAAAAATAGTTTTAGCATGACTTCTGACAAAGCCCTAGAAGCCCCTGGAACTTACCAGGCATGGGTGAAGACAGCCACTTCTCCGAGGCCAGCGTTGCCCACTCAGAGCTGGGCCACACCGCTGTGGGCACACTTTACACCTTTGATAAATGCACAGCCACTAGTAATGAGCTTGGCTTGAATTCATTTAGGAGGAATCCAGTGTGGAAATATTTGTTCATGTTTTCATTCTTGTTTGCAATAAAAATGGAATAAAATCATTAAATGACCACATTGCTTCCTTAATCCAAAACATAAGCCTAACAAAATTCTGATTAAAAACAATAAATTCCGTTGGCTCTCTATTGTCAATAGTATGCAGGATTCTTGGAGGGATATTTGTAAAACCATCTTTAGCAGTAGCCTAACAAAATTCTGATTAAAAACAATAAATTCTGTTGGCTCTCTATTGTCAATAGTATGCAGAATTCTTGGAGGGATATTTGTAAAACCATCTTTAGCAGTAACAGCAAATCTTATTTTAGATGGGATGGCATTTTAAGTGTTGCAATCAAGCAGGCATGGGGGTAAGGGGAAGAGATCAACCAAAGGACTTGTATGCATGCATATAAGCATAACCAATGGACAGAGACACCAGGGGGGTGAGGGCATGAGCAGGAAGGGGGGATGGGAGGATAAGGACACATAGGTAATACCTTAATCAATAAAGAAAAAAAAAGACCAATAAAAAAAGAAAATGCATATTTAAAGGGAACAAATATGTTACTTGAAGGCACGTAACCATAACCCAACAGCAAATAAAATTAGTTTCATTTCTCTCAGAAAAAAAACAACTTTGAGAGTTTGTGATATAAAAAGAATATATTATTAAGCCCTTCTCTGTATGACTTTTTCTTGACACACCCAGAGAAAAAAAATTGGAATGAAATTCAAAAATTCTTTGAACCAAATAACAAAGAAGAAGAACTGGCAGCTTACTGAAAAGCATTACATTTATCGCATTTACAAATGTGACAATTGTTTTCAAAGGCAGCCCAGGTTCTGCAGAGAAAACAAAAGCCCCCGTCATCATTGAAGTTGGTTTTATAGCCTGAAGATTAAGTTGCATCTCAAAAGCGTTTCTGTGGTTTTCATGCTTCAAACATGCTGCAGGTTTTTAAGGAACCCGTAAGTACTCTGGCTCTAGAGACACTGCCCGCTCCAGTGGGCAGCAACAACTGTCTTGGTACTCAGACAAGGTGGGACCAAAATCTTCATTTTGTTTTTTATTTTTATATTTAGAACAGCAAGTGGAAGGGAGTTCTTAACTGGAGAGTGTGTATGGCGAAGGCTAAGAAGATTCTTTACTGACACCCCTTTATTTGGTCCTGACTCCAAGAACCCCAGAATCTTCCCCGAGTAGGCCCACTAACTGCTATCAGCGTTATTGTTTAGCTTCCAAAAGGTGTCGCTGAGGTTCCTGGGTCCACATGAGCTAGCCTAACCTGGCACAAGAAGGACTGTATTAAGAGCACAGTTCAGAACTCCTCGCATCATACCCCCATTAAGTATGATGTAGGCCTCTCAGGAATCAGGGCATTAGGTGGAGGTGGGAGTACTGCATACACTCCTGTTTTTTCACCCCAAAAGTTATAGCACAGTCTTGGGATCAGATAATAATCCAGGCAACAGGAAGGACTGACTGAATGATCGTCAGCAATTCAGGAACCTTCCCCAGGGCCCTGCCCTAGAGGCTCCACCCAGCAGCCACCCAGCTCCAATCTTGCTACAGCCTCTTGAATAAGCAGTCAACTCCACTTTTTTCAAAATCTTTCTATGTCATTGCTGAGGGTGGGAAAGAAAACTATGCCTCTTAGAGAAAAATAGGAGCTTTCTGAGTTCAAACTGGATTCCATCCTTTGCTGGTTACATGGCATTGGGTGACCACTGGTGTCCAGTCTCTGGGTTCATCTGTGCAGTGGAGCCACCCATCACCTCGCTGGGCTGTGGTCAGGACCAAATGACATAACATGGAGAGTGCCCAGCACATGATACAAAGTGAATAATATTTGCTTTCTCCCTCTTATAGCTACTGCTCTTTCAAATAGAATGAAATGATTAAAACTAGAATTAGAGTTTCAAGACGTCTTGGTTTGAGGAACAAATCATCAGCCAAAAGGAGGGATTGGACCTTTTCTCTTTGTTGAGACCCAAGCTAATATTTAGCGGGCAGTGGCTGAGGACCTAGGCTACATTCAGCCATCATAAACATTATTCACAGGAGAGTGTCATCCAACTTTCAGTTCAGGTTGCTCGGGGCCAACTTGGGAATTAAAGCAATGGGAATCGCTAACTTCACTCTAACCTGGCACATGTGGCTTAATGACTAATATATCAGCCAATGGAGGAGAAGGAAGATCTCCCGGGGTGTTTTGCACTCTCTTAAGGAGGCTGCGTCCGGCCTGGGCAGCAGTCTTTGGCAGGGCTTGCTCTTGACAGAGTGTCTATCAATAGCTCAGTCTTTACTCTGGAGGGAAGCCTTGTATCTTCCTGGCTGGTGATGGTAAAAGTACATCATGGCACCTAACAAAATCTGCTAGTCCAAAAGATGTGACGAATGAAAGGATGCTCAAAGTTCTGAACCAAGCCCAACGCGGGGAATGTGTGCTAGTTCTGTCGAGTTCTTGCTCATGATAATTCAACAGTCCAAGCAAGAAGCTTGTTATCAGTTCTGACATGGGACTTGGAAAAGAAAAAATTTATGCTAACACTTATAAGATTAGTAACCATACTTCTGACCAACATGGCCATAATTGATAAAGCTAACAGGCTAAAGAGGAACGCTTTCCTTAAATGGCCTTATACCATTAACACTCAGATGTTTAATTTTTGTTATTGTTGTTGATATGTAGATTAGCTATTAGGAAAAACCTTCTCTGAAATAGTCATGAGAATGAACTTTGTAGCTACTCAGAGATATGGTTTTAAAACACTGAAAAATTATGAGGACATGTCCTTTAGTTTTTAATTAGCTATTCTACTTTTTTGCCAAACATAAAATATATTTGAGATAGTTTATTATAAAAATGTAAGAACCATCAGACCAATATAATAAGACCAAACTACTGATAAGGAAAAAATAGGAGCAAGGAACAAATAAGGACCAAGAGGAAGAAAAAAAGAAACTATAAGAACTCTCTGAGGAACACTATAGGCTTTAAGCCCCAAGTGTGGTCTTAGCTTCCTAGCAGCCAGGGTGATGAGGGAATGATGGATTTATGTAGTTCGTATTGCCCAGAGATAAGAAGCATTGGCCCAAAAGAAAAAATTTGTTTAGTCTTAGTCTTCGAAAACATTTTTTGAGAGACCTTTTCTTAAAAGGGGAATTGGGTAGTACAATAAAAAGAAAATTCCTATAGTACATTACCGTAACATGCAGAAGAGAACGCCCAGTGTATGTGATTGTATTAAGAGCACAGTTCAGAACTTCTCGCATCATTCCCCTGTTAGGTATGAAGTAGGCCTTGCAGGAACATTATGGAGATAAGTAAGGCTACCCCATGTTAACATCAATTAGGTCCTGGGAGTCCGAATACCAGCAGCCTAGCAGCCCCAGGCAATTAGAATGTGGCCTCACATTTGGATGTGAAGCAGATCATTTCCTGGTTAATAGAAGATATAACAAAGAATTTTAGTTTGTAAGCCTGAACTATCCTTGGTATGGATCCTACTGATTAGTATAAAATTAAATGAGTTATCAATTTGATTATCTGGTGTCAACTGCTAGCTCTTCTCTAGTTCATTTTGGACCCTTCGACCTCCATTTCTCCCTGCAAACCCCTTTCAATGTCAGGGCTCCCTAGGGCTTTGGTCCTGTTGTCTTCACCCTCTCTGATTTCATCTCATGGCTTCACCAACAGCCTATTTTCTGGTAACTTCCAAATCTATTTCTCTAGCCAACACTTCCTTCCCAATCTTCAGACTCATAAGACTTCTGGAGAAGAACCTCCAACTCAACAAACAAAACTTACCTTTCTTCAGACCAAATCTGGAAACCTAGAAGTCCTCCAGCTACCAAGGCCTACGAAGTCTATTGGTGGTGGGTACATTTTTGCAGGCCACAGTTTGGGTGTGCAAAGGTTATAATTTCATTCTTCTCAATTTTGTTCTAAAACATATTCTGCATCAGAAACATTGATTTTGTCAGTTCAAGATAAACTCAGCCATTTAGGGTTTCCCACCTCCTCTCTGGGGTTACAACTAGGTTTCATATAGCATCAGGGTACTTGGAGAGCTGGGAGAGTGGTGGGTTCTGGTTCCTTGTCCACCTCTATCAGTGCTAGCATTTGCTTCCACAACTAGGTTACCTCTGGCCCTGGCCACTGGCACCTTTCTGCACCAACATCCACTGAGCTGCCCATCTGATTTGGTCTTTGGTCCCAAGTGACTCTGTCCTAATTTACTGGCTCCTTCGTCAATTACTTCTGCACCTGCTAGAGCGGGTCAGGCAGGGAAACATTGCAGATGCCTCCCTGTGCCACTCTGGGGTCCCAAGAAACTTGCTGGGGACTCTCTTAGCTTAGACACACCATGTCACCATTTCTCCTCAGCATCTGCTGCATCACCCTGGCCCAGGGGATACCTGGAAACTGAGGCATAGGTGTCTTCTGCTATTCAATTCTCAATCCTGTGGGGTTCACCTATTTGTCCCTGACTTAAGGCTAGTGTGTCAGAGGGAGGGGGCAGTGCTCAGGGTTCTTTCTTAGTAATACCACCCTCTCATTATCTTGTTTCCTTCATCTCCTCTTGCTTATCACACAAGAGTTGTTGTTTTAATCTGATTTGAGAGGAGAAATTCAAAAGTAGAGAACTGACTTTCTCATTACTGCACTAACAACCCAGTCCTGAGGGCCAGGGAATAGAATGCTTTGGCTGTTGTCTGAATTGGGGGTAAGGGGATGGGAAAGGATTAATAAATGCCAGGAAAGAAACAGATTAAAAATTTTAAAATATCATCCCATCACATACCTCCTGAATATCTCTCATAATTAGTTCAGCTGTTTTCGCATCATTTTCCGTTTTTGTTTTGTTTTGTTTTGTCTCTTACTTGGACTGCTACAATGAAAAAATAAGTTATCTAGAATCCTGAATCTTTTCTTGCAGAACCTTCCTTAGTTCAATCTCCACCCCCCCCCAACATTTTCTAAATTATAATTGGTATATAATATGTAGAAGTTTAAGGTATACAATGTGCCATATATATAATTATTACCACAATAAAGTTAGTTAACACCTCCATTGACTCGAAGAGTCAAATTCATTCTTGATGCTGTGGCCAGTGATTTGCTTTTTCTAAAATGTAAATCCAATCATGTTACTTCCCTCCTCCAAGGTTCCAGAGACTTTCCACTGCCTTTTAGGACGTCAGAACTGCCAAGGACATGAAACAAGGTCTCAGTCTGGAATCTGTCCACCTCATCTGCTCTGGTGCCCCAAGCGAAGCCACTGACGGGTCCATCAGGAGTTAGACTGAATTTGAGTGTATGGCTCTGTGCTCTTGTGATGCACCCTTTCCCCTCGGCTGGCTCTCTGGCCATCAGCAGAATCTTCTAAGTAGACATCTACTTAGCTTTACATCTCAGCTCAGATGTCACCTCCTCAACGGCCACTGATGGACTCACCCCTTCCTCTGTGTAGTCACTGGAAGCTATGACTCCTTTTAGCATAACACCGTCTTACTGCACATATTGAACATATATGCTTTCTTCACTAGACTGTGTTCCTTGCGAGAAGGGACTATGTCTTAGATCTTTGCATTCCCAGTGTCTAGTGATATTGTGGGTGCTCACAAAATGTTTCAACGGGCAGGGGAAGACTACACTTTGGGTTTGTCTCACATACCCCTGTTGGTTTCCTGGTCATCCCGATGGCACTATCCAACAGCTGGTGGACCAAGTCACTAAGCAAGGTTAAAATTTACTTAGGGCAGCCCCTCTTTTCTAGACAGTAAGCATATTCTTTTGTTCAACATACTTATTCAACATTTTTTGTCCAAAGCACGTGCTAGGTGTTGCTTGTAGTTTCATTTATAAATATTTCCCTCAGGATCAGTTAAAACATTTTTTGAAATTTTCAGGGAAACTTAAACATCCAGAGTTTATCCTGATTTGGATTATAAGAGGCAGTGTGGGGCACTTGGTAACTGGGTATTAATCAATCCTAAACACCCCTAATATTTAATAAGTAGCTTCAAGTTCAGGAAGAAGGTGGTGGTATAAAAGAAAAAATGAAAATATGCAAATGCTTAAACTGTGACATATCCATAAAGCGTAACTCTGAAGGAGTTAAAAAGGACGAGGTAGGTCTATTCGTACCAACTTGGCCATACCTTCCAAAGAAATTAAGTAAAAAGTAGCAATTGTAGAACAAGACACGCCATATAAAATTTATACACTCCCTGCCCCCTCAAACAACTAAAAATATCTATCAACAAATACATTTTGTATATAAACGCATATAAAATGCTGAAAGGACACATATTAACTAGGTTATAGTAGCAATTTCTAGGAATGAAACTGGGATGTTAAGAGTGACTTTTGCTTTATCTGTACTGTTAAAAAACATTTGCAAAAAAGAAATCATGTAAGAACCACTTGCATAATTAAGTTTTTTCCCTAAAAAAGCAGAGAAGTAGTGAGTTAAATATTCAAAGACAATACTATTGTAAAATGGAGAACGCTTTTTCTCATTAAGTGATAGATTGTTAAATATTGTGAGTTTAAACTTTTGTACCTGTACCTGCCTTTTTATAAAAGGCCTGCCGTTCCTAGTTGGGACACGATGGAGTGGATTAGCAGGCAGAGGACCTGTGTTCTATTCCTTGTTCTGCCTCTTACTGGGCCAATCACTTAATCTTGCTGAGTCTATGAAATCTATAAAATGGGATGACAAGTACGGTTAAGTCACGACATTGCTGTGAACTTGTGAGATGGCCATGCACCATGGACTGTGACGGTCTATGTTTACACTATTATATATAACGGGATTGTAATGCACAGAATGTACTCTAGATAAAGGCTCTGCTAAAGGAGACCAAGATTAATCACTAAATAGAAAAATATGTACAAAGGTGGTTTAAAAGTCAGTTTATTTGACAATTCACAAGTGATTTGTACGTTTTATGGATTATTTGGAGCCAAATTTGAAAACCGGTAGCTCCGTTTCTTCCTGGAATGTCTGACATGCTCTAATTCACGTAAGGAGTGCAAGTCATGTCTACTCGAGGAATTCAAGCTCATTTTAATTTTAACTTAGACATAAAAATCAAATAACAAATACAAGGAGTATTTTGTTGCTGTTGTTTGAGCTTATTTCTACAAGAGATAATTTGTATACAGTTACCTGTTTATGAATCAATATAAAAAGACGAGTAAGACAACAGAAATGTTAACCCTAAACTTTCTATGGCAATGAGAACACAAAATCACCTGGTCCTCGGGGTGAATTCAGTATCAAAGTAACACATTGGAAAAGGCACATGCAATACACTTAAGCCTCTAGAACTTGACTTTGAGGAGAGGCAGGTGAGCCATAGAAAGATAAGTTCTACTAGGAAAGTATTAATTCTTCTTGTCTGTTGTCCCCCCTCCCCCACAACCTTTTAGAAATGACAGCAACATGGAAGCTATTAACAGAAAAAAAAGGTAACATTTAATCAACAAGTCAATAAGAAAAATTAAGTCATTTTCATAAACATTTGAAACTGGGCTTATAGAAGACAGCAGTTACCACATGTAGACCCCACCTATGTATTTTGTTTCACTTGCAAAGTATTGAGAAAGCCCAGATTCACACTAAGAAATAGTAGCACTTCTTTAATAGCTCACCTCGAAATGCCAAGATGCTCTTCAATTTATCAGAGATGGCCTTATTCTGCATCTGCACAAAAATAGTTAACCTGGTGCTGGATTTCAATGTTTTAAAATGTTATAAATGGTGTACTGGAGTTTGTTGGTTTTGATTTTTTAAGTTAATATATATTTTAAAATCAAACTTTATTGAAGGATCTCAATAGAAAACAGTTTGAGTATCATTGCCTCAGACATGAGTTTATTTACTAGTATTATTACCGTGTGAAATCTGCTTGGTTTTCTGACACTCCACTCTAGGCTTCCATGAATCCCCACACTTTGGTTGTCCACTCTTCCCTCTTGGCCGTTCCTTCTATTTCCTTGACAAGGTCTTGTCCTGTCCTGCACCTGGTCCACAGTGACATGGTCATCTTATTCTCCCCATTTCTTATGCCCTCAACTACCATTACCTATGCCAGCAACTCCCAAATACCTATCTCCCAAATAGATAGCTCATATTTCTCTTCTAAGCTCCATTTAGACTTAGATCTCAGTTGGATGTTCTATAGACATCTTAAACTCAAAACAGAACTCATCATTCATCATCCTTTGTCTCACCTCCTCTCTTGAATTTGCTCTCTCAATAAATGGGATTGTTCATCTGGTTGTCCAACTCAAGAGATCTAGGAATCATCCCGCATCCTTCTTTTTCCTTGTTATCTACATTAGCCAATCAGCCCTACTAATTCCACCTTCTAAATACTCTCTGAATCCATTCCACCTTCTCCATTCCCACTGCCACTGCCATGATGGGGGATTTATTGTACTTCACACAATACCTAGACTTATAAAACATGTTTTCGTTACATCACTTTTTTACAGGAAATCCTTAAATACCTTTGCATTTCCTTCAGAATAAAACCCACAATTTCATACAACTTAAAGTCCTTCCTGTTCTTCCCTTTGCCTACTTCTCCATTATACTCTGCAATTCTCTTTCACTCCTTTTTCTGCTAGTTAGCTCCTACTCCTACATCAAGGCTCAGACAGGTACCATCCCTTCTGGAAAAGACTTCTCCACTCCTCTTGCCTCTGGGCTCCCTCATGTGAGTACTCTCCTTTTCCCAGCACTTTACACTGTAAAGTACGTGTGTCCTGCACTAAATTGTGAGCGTCTCTCTTGTTTTGATTCCAAAATAGAATAACAGGTGGGACATAACAGGTGCTCAATAAATATTTTAGTTGCAAGAGTAAGAAGCATGACTTAGAGGCCGATGATCACTTATAGGTCTATTAACAAAGCACTAACCCCACAACTGGGACTTCCCAGTGAGACGACACCTTGCTCTATGAATCTTCAATTAACCCAATTCAAACCCAATCCTTTTGGTTCCTCAAAAAGTTAAAGATAGAATTAACACATTATCCTGCAATCCCACTCCTAGGTGGAAATGAAAACAGGGACTCAAACAAACACTTGTACATGAATGTTCATTGCAGAATTACTCACAATAGCCAAAAGGTAAAAATGACCCACATGTCAATTGACAGATGAATGGATAAAGCAAATGTGGTATATCTATACAATGGAATATTATTCAGCATTCAAAAGAATAAAATTCTGATATATGCCACAATATGGATGAGCCTTGAAAGCATTTTACTAAATGAAAAAAACAGACACACAAAGACAAATATTGTATGATTCTACTTATGTGAGGCATATTACCATCCAATGAGTTACTTCTGTGGCTGAGCCAATGGCTTGATCAACCTGGAGAGGCCTCAACTGCTGTGGAACCAGAACCGACCACAAACTAACTCAGTACTGACTGCTGACCTGCTATTCAGTGGAGGGGGGTGAGTTGTGCAGGTTTACAACTTGTTTCACGAGGGAACTTGAGAGATGAACTGCCTTTCCAAGGCCTTTAGAAATAGTTTGATACCTAAGTTTTATAGACTGAATTCTGCATATAAAACTACTTTCCTTATATTATCTGAAGTGCTTAAATTTAAAAAATTGGGACTAAAACGTGACAGTTGCAAACAAAATATGACTTACAACTGAATGACAATAAGCATTGTCAAAATCAAAGGAAGCTAAAGGAAGAAGTTCAAGGAGTATGAATATAAAATATATAATTAAGTGCCCTAACAGAGATATTCTAGAGAGGCAAGGAAGGCAAGCTAGAGGGAAAGATTGTACCAGAAACATGAGTCTAGATTTCCACCTTCTTTAACTGGTGTACTGGATGGCCAGCCCGATGATGGAGGGAACACTGGATGGCCAGCCCGATGACTTCAGGTGTAATCATTTGAGCCTCTTCCCTGCCTTCCTCCACCCCCTTCCAAAGGAACACCCCTGGATGGGCCCCCTCTATTAGAATGAAATGTCAAACAGTTAGTACAGTGCCTGTCGTACAGCAGATCGTCAACAAACACTCCTTTATGTTCCATTTCATACTGAAGTTGTCAGGAAAGCATTCACTTCAAGTACATGTGCTTTCTAGCCATGTTTTCTGAAATAGTCATTCTGCTTAAGTATAATTAATTAAATAGGTCATAGACAGAGGTCATAGACATATGACTGACTACATATATGCACATATAACACAGATAAAATCATGAATGTTGCTAGAAAAACTACTGACAAAAGACATTTTTCTATGCTACAAAAATGGGCTTAATTTTACATTTATTAGGCACCCATTATCACCTTAATTTTGTGTTATTAAAAGAAAGCAGAGTAATATGTCTGTCCCTGGGTAGATCGGATGTGAAAATAACTGGCAAAAGTGGGTCAGAATCCCACAGAATGGTGAGTTTGAATGTTGTCATATTAGGTTATAAATCCTGACAAGACAAATTTCAAGGTCTCTGAAAGCCTTTGAAATTCATGAGGGCAATCCCAACTCATTTATTTAAAAGCAGCAGCAGGTAGGAAATAGCACTTTTATGTGTCTCTGGCTAACCTGCCGTCCCTTAGAGAAAAACTGGTCATCATGCTCCTACTCTTCTTGCTGGCTCTGACCTCCCCCTCAAAAAAACCCCTCTTCCCACCCTGATGTACTCCTGGTATCCTCTGGAATGGGTCCTTGAAAGGAAAGAAGTGTCCTCAAAGAGACCAGCGATTCCATTAGAAGTCTATTGGGAGCTGTGGCCTTTCCCCTATTCTATCTAGTCCAGATGTAATTTCTCTCCCTGTGTCACCTGTTTTTGGTAAAAACGACTTACGTTTCTTTTTCATCTAGTGTACAAAGCAGAAATCACTAGGCAGTGAGTGCTGACTGAGTTTTTGAGGGTTTTTTTTTCTTGGATGAAATTGTTAGCTATTTTATGAGGCAATATATAAACAAAAAAATGAAAAACATTTGCCTTGGCCGATTAGCTCAGTAGTTAGAGCATCGGCCTGCAGACCAAACAGCCCCCTGATTTGATTCCCGGTCAAGGGCAAATACTTTGGTTGCAGGTTCCCAGCCTTGGTAGGGGCGAGTGTAGGAGGCAGCCAATCGGTGTGTCTCTCGTGTCAATATTTCTCTCTTCCTCCTCTTTCCTCCCTTACACTCTCTTTAGAAACCAATGAAAAATATGTCCTTGGGTGAGGGTTAAATAAATAAATACATCATGTCTTTAATTCAATTAACTATGTTTCTATTTGTGTGACATCTACATATCAGATTCCCATAGAGAAAAACTGTCATAAAAATGTAAGGTCCAATTTAATGTGAATATGAGGAACATCTGCACAATTAGAGTAAGGTAAATGATGCATCTGTTGCCATTCTAAAAAGATACTTTTCTAATAATTTTCAAAATATTCTTACATAAAAATCATCTTAACAAATTATGGTATAATAGGCTACTTGAGAAAATTTTAAAAATATGTCATTTTCAACTACTACTTATCTAGAAGTTTTCTTCTTCAAGTTTTATATAATTTACTTCATGAATGATAAAAGAACAATGCTAAATATCCAGAAGACAAAAATTCATTGAAGACTATTTTATAACTTCAAGCACAGAATTTCAGGATGTTAAAATCATTTGATGTCAAATAAGCAAAAGAATTTATTGAAAAACAAACAAACAAACAAACGCTGCCACCTAACAAATGTTCCCCCTGCCTGCCTCCCACTCCAGAACGGACAGAAATCAGGTGCGCAGGAGAGAGCAGGCGAGCTGCGTACTCCAGAGTTAAATGAAAACATGGAAGACTGTAGCACACTTGTTAAAGAATGAATTTAATTTGAACAAGGAATTTAATTCTTTAACAAACAAATGACTTTAAAAAGGTGGTACTGGTTTAATTTTGAGTGTCCCTTTTTCAAGTTCCACTTGGAGAAAAAAAAAGTGTAAGTTTTTTCTCTACTGTAATTGCTTCCCAACAGTTCAATGACAGCAAAACATTAAATCTATGATGGTGCTGGAGTTCTTCTGTAAGGGCAGGGATGCACCTTCATGAACTTTGTAAAATCTGCAATAAGGGAGAGAAAAAAGAGAGAGGGGAAGGGAGGAAGGGCAGAGGGAGAGGGGGGAGAGGAAGGGGGGAGAGAGAGAGAGAGAGAGAGAGACCGACCAAAACTAATTTCCCAGGCAGGAAAATACTTACAAAACCTTTTATGTCAAAGTTAGGGTTTCACAACAGATCACACTAATGTAAAATCCAATAGCACCTGTAAGATTTAAGTAAATGCTGCCATCACTTGAACGCTTTTTAAAAAGTATCTGTAAAAGACTGAGGGGGGAAAAAGATAAAGTACATTCTCCAGAGAACAACAAATGTATTTCAAAATAAAAACTGTATTTTTGTCTTTCTTTTTCTTCAGTGGTTTTTTTGTACAAGAATTCAGTTTTCATATAATAACTTATACACAACGGGATCAACCTCGGCTCTCCTTTCTGTGTCACTTCGAGTCCACATGTTCAGGCTACAGTCCCCAACATTACTTTCTGACAAATATATTACCACAGTTTGATCTAAATATAGATACATTATATAATATTTGTCTCTGGGAAAATCAAATTTTAATATGCAAACTTTTATTTCTATAATACAGAAATGGAGAAAACTACAGTAGGCACACAACCTAATTATGACTTGAAAATGATGACTCTAGATACTCTCCTACCATAAATCAATGTTTAAAATAGTCTTAAGATTTTTATTTATATGTGCACTTGTGTCCACCTTATCCCATATACTGTACACGTCTAATGACAATCTGGGAATTTAAAGGTGCAGCCCTCAAGAAATTGTTAGATCACTTTAAAAAAAATTAGGCTCTATTGGACAAGGAAAAAACTCAGAAAATTTCCAATTTTAAATTTCATATAGTAGGAAAATATTAAAAATAATTTTCTGTATATACATATGGGTATATGTATATATTGAGTTACACACATCTCACATATCAATACAACTCAAGTGGAGACATTTTGATGAGTTATTTTCCCACTATATAATAACTATGTCAAAATTTAAAAATATCTTATTACGTCATTAAAATAATTCACTTACCATTTCAACAGCTTACACTGTTTATTTATTTTTAACTCTTCATATCTACATTCCCTGATCCCTAGAGTTAAATCCCCTATTTAAGTCAAAATCTGGTGCTCTTTGTTACTCAGAAACTGATAGATAAAATCACATCTACTTCAAAATTCTATCAATTAAATAAAATTTTATTACCTGATTTGTCAGAGAAATATCTCAGCTCTGAGCTTGTGTACCTACATTACCTTCCCTGTAATACATAGGTGAGGAAAATACCCTAAAATAGATGGAGGTAACTCACATGATGTCATAGCACATATAATACATGATGATTAAGTGTCTGATAAAAACTTTTCAGAGACATCTGAAAACTCACTTTAGAAACTAACTTTAGAAACAAACCATTTATTTTTCACTCTAATATAAATTAATATGTATGTATTTGCATACATACACATACATATATAAAACAAAATTGCCTATGCTGAGTAGCTGTTTGTGAGTGAAAAAATGGTTACAAATTCATTAATTAGCTTAATTTTGTTCTTAACAATTCAATCCTTTGGGGGTACAAACCAAAAGTCAGTGCACTTTGTAGACTCCTCAGAGTCAGATTCCCAAGCATACACTTTAAAAAAGAACCCTCCTCAACATCGCAGGCATTGTACAGCGAGAATACATGGACTCTGATGCAACTCCTACTCCATATGCAGACTAAACAGCACGTGCCTTACTTTTAAAATAGCTTCTTAAAAGAAATATATAAAGAAATGCATCTTTGCTAAAAGTCTTTTAAAATTACATCAAAACAACATTAAAACCTGTTCACTGAAAAGAGCCTATTGAATTGAATTCCTGTGTTGAAATGCCTAGTTAACAGTTCAGAATATTGCCTTGTGAGGTTTGACTAGAGAGATGGTTGGCGTGAAGATCCAGACAGAGTACACGGCTCAATCCCAATAGTCCTCTGATCAGCTGTTTGATGGAAATGGATCCCTTTAAAATAGCTATACACCTGAAAATGATCTATAATAAACAGTTCCCCAATAACCATAATTATTTGTAAATTGAAATGCGTTGATCATTCAGAAAAGATTTCTTGCAAAATATATAAATAAAGGTAACTGCATATTCTGTAAATATACTTAACATTGCTAGACCAGACCGTCAGTGACGGGCTGCTGCATTTCAGTACTGTGTCAAATTTATTAGAAATTTAAAAAGAAAAATTTCTGAGGGACTCAGCTGCCTTCGTTAGTTGGCTTTAAAATGTGTAATAAAATGGGAGACAGTATCTTCTCATAAATACATGGAATCAATATGGAAAAGTAAACTATACAGTGACAAGGTTAGAGAACACCAGAGTGTAGCAGAGTGGTCACCAGAGTGAAATATCTTCCCGCGTAAAAAAGGGGAAGAGCTCTATACACCCCGTCACAGCAAGCATGTTTCAATTAAAGATGCAGCTCTCTCTCACTCCTGGCAAGAATTAACTGGTAATGACACTGCTTCTCAACAGTGCAAAAATATCCTGAGAAATTATTCAGATTATAACAAAAGACAGGGCTTTCGTCACTAAGTTTTTTTGCACAAAACACAGCTTTAGATATCATAAATAAATTAAGTTAAAAAGCAGATAGCCTTCACTGTGTTGAACACAAAAGGGGGATGTGACCCAGACATTGTTAATTCTCCCATTGGCTAATATCAGGAAAAAGAAGAAAAGGATTGCATTAAGTGTCTATTTATAATTTTCTAGTTAACTATGGCCAATAATATACATGGAGGTAATTTGTAGTTCAAGTGTTTCATCTCTTTTTTCCCCAACTAGCTAAAAGCTGGATTCTAAAATTTACACTGAAATATACAATTCCAATTTTCAAAAAAATCCTCCTCCCGGAGGAGTGATATTTAAATTTTTTGTGCAATCTTGATGCAGAGCCCAAACAGTCCTATGAAGGGAGACAGTGTATTTTTTAATCAATTGGCACTGAAATTTCACTTTCCTTAGCTGCATTCTAGAAGCTTGGCCAAGTTATCTCGTAACTCTGTTAGTTCAAATATTTTCCCATCGAGAATGTCTAAGAGCGTCTTCAGGTTATTACGAAAAGCTTCTTGTTCGCTCTGACTTTTCTCCAGACGTTGCTCTAAGTCAGACAGTTGTCCCTCCAGGTCTTTGTTCCGAATTTCTACTTCCTTTAGAAACAAAAGTGTGACATATATACACGTCAGTTCACGATTTAGAAAACGATACGACTTTTGTTATTACCAATATTGTGGTCGTTATGAATCTCAGGTTAACACAATTTTAGGAGAGATTTCAGACTTCACAATCTGAGAAATCCATGCGGTTTCACTGACGGGTTTGTGCATGAATCCACCTACCCATCTAACAAAAATGTCCTGACTGCTTACTTTGTGCCAGGCAAGCCCCTGGGCACTTCAAATACCAAGACAGTACTGAAGACCCACTTAGAGGATTACTTGCATCTTATTTCTATTTCTGCTACCATGCTGTTCCTAATGCACAATTGTTAGCAATCTCTGGTGAAAGCAGGCAGAGAAAAAGAGGGAAGTTAATGTTTTCTCCTTACTGGCAATTCTGGACAAAGACTGAGAGAAGAAAATGATTCCCTAAAATTAAGTTTTAGGATCCTCTGAATATGTTAATTATTCTCTGTTTTGCCACAAGAGCGAATGAATGCATGTGGTAGAAAATATAGTTCAATTGCTAAAAGTGATAGTGAAGATCTATAATAACTACATATAAGAATTATAAAGATAATAATTCCAACATACTGGAAAACGAGGAAAGAAAAAGAATCACAAAAAAAGGAAGTTCATGGCAACAAAAATAATTTTTTAACACATTAAATTCTGGCATACTTAGAAGTTTTTACTGCTCTAAAAATGTTTCTAAATGCGACAAATATAGTAAGCAATTCTATAACATAACATAACATAACATAACATGAGGTTTGATTTAATTTCAGTAAAAGATAAAATTGAGAGAAAAAAGCAGAAAATCAACTATTATACTTTAAATAAGCATATGAATTGCAGATTAGCAATGAATTGAAAGTTACAGCAGTCCCCTTATCTGAGAGGGGACACATTCTAAGATCCCCAGTGGATGCCTGAAACTGCAGAGAGTACCAAACCCTATAAATACTATATTTTTCCCTACACATACATACCTATGATAACACTGAACTTATAAATTAGGTACAGTAAAATATTAACAATAAAATGGATTATAACAACATACTGTAGTAAAAGTTATGTGAATGTGGTCTCTCTCTCTCAAAATATCTGATAACTGAGACAGCTACTAAGTGACCAATAGGTGGGTAGCCTTTTCAATGTGGATACGCTGGACAAAGATGTTATGTCCTGGGGTGGAACAGAGCAGGACGGCTGAAGATTTTATCATGATACTCAAAATGGTGTGCAATTTAAAATTTATAAACTGTTTATTTCTGGATTTCCCATTTAATATTTTCAGACTGCAGTTGACCGCAAGTAACTGTTTTTTGTGCAATCTTGATAAAAAACAAAAAACCCTAGGTAAAGAGGGGACTACTGTATATAGCCTTTCTAGAAAGCTCACTTGTACATCTGAGAGGACTGACACAATTTACATTCACGTATGCAAATTCTATGGAATAATAAAAACATTTTGGTGTTAGCAACACAATATGAATCAGCCTCAGAAACTGTATTTCAAAAACGTTAGTACATCATTTAAATATAAATCTCTAAAAAATTCTGTCAAGTCTAAAAAATAAGGGGAAAATTTTTTTAATTACTGCAAGAAAATTTGGTAAATAAAAAGAACAGTATGTGAAGTAGATCTGTATGCATGAGGACAAACACTGGGAATTAATATACTAATAGGAAATAGGAACTACTTCAGGGCTTTGGGATTATGGGTACTTTTTTTCTGAAATTTGTCTTATGATACCTGTTAAAATTTTGAGAAAAATAACTGGGAAATGGCTTGAATACATAAGAGAGTAACAGTTGATTTAGGATTCCGAACATGTAGAAATGTTCATGGGCTTTGACAGAAATAACTAAGATCAAGGCTTAAGCCACGATGCCACAGATGGGTTGTAACAGCCTGGGAAAATATAAAAAAGGAATTACGCAGCTATAATCACCTATAAATGAAGAATTTAAGGAATCCCAACCTATTCTTAAGGTATTTACTGTAAGATGTTTACCAGGTACGTTTCTAATCTCTTTCCTTTGCTTAATCCACAAGATGAAGATAAGTAAACTGAGCAGAGAATCTGTAATCAATAAAATGTTTATAAATTCAGAAGCCCTGGAGGCTCTAAACTATGAGGGAGAAAATAGACCCTGGGATCAAATCTAAAAATGCCACTCATGACTGCACAGCGTGCTCTCTTGCCTGCTTAAACAATAAGCTTAAGAGTAGAATGTTTCCAACTATAAAAATAGACGAAATGTCATTCACTAGAAAACACCCACTTCACCAGGCACCGCCCAGTTTGCCCTCTAAAGCCTTCCTTTAAAATGAAAGGCTTCCTTGTTCTCTTTGCCAATCAAGGAAACATCCAAACATTTTCAATGAAAGCAAGCAAAACACAAAATTCTCTCAGCTATTAAAATGGTGTTGTTTTCTCTCAAAGGAGTCTCACACTCTAAGCCATTTTTCTGATTGGAGGAATTTTACTAGGCAGATAACAAAAGGGATCCAATACAATGCTGACGGTGCTGGTCTATTCTGAGGCAGAGAATGTGATCCTAGGGCAAGAATAGACAACCGGTGCACGGGGCCAACAGGAGCCCATCAGAGCCCTGGATGGTGGCACTTCTCATTCTTCCACCTTCTGTACATATTTTCCAATCCTCTTTTTTCTTTCTGTATTGTCCCTCCTCACTCATTCTTCTGTTTATTATCATTCTTGTCCTACTATTTTCCCCTTCTCCTTTACTGATATGTAAGCATGTTACCGGACACCCAGAGGCCTGGTTCAGTCCTTATAAAGAAAGCACTGCAGCCATAACTGGTTTGGCTCAGAGGATAGAGCGTCAGCCTGCGGACTGAAAGGTCCCAGGTTCGATTCTGGTCAAGGGCATGTACCTTGGTTGCGGGCACATCCCCAGTAGGGGGTGTGCAGGAGGCAGCTGATCGATGTTTCTCTCTCATCAATGTTTCTAACTCTCTATCCCCCTCCTTTCCTCTGTGTAAAAAATCAATAAAATATATTAAAAAAAAAAAAAAGAAAGCACTGCAGGCTAGAAATTTTGCTAACTCCCTTTCCAGTGCTTTACAGTCAATAACTGAAAGTATCAATCCTAGTTGGCAGAAGGTCAAGCTCTGTATTTGTTAGTTTGATAAGTACTTTTGATATTCAGTGAAATAATAAGTAAAAATTGATATTCACAATTCCAGGTGCCAACTGTAATTATTCAATTACTGATCAATCAATGATGAAATACATTTAGCAATTTAATATGAATAAATTACCTCTTAGTTTCTCGGGATCATGTAAATGTACATATAACTAAAAAATTTTTTTAAAGAATTGTTAGGAATGATTGGACACTTGCTGCCTGAAGCAGTGTGGTCATGAAGAAAGAAGAGAAATTTTGAAATCAAAACAAATCTAGGCCTCACTCCTTTCTAGCTAGATGCTTGACTGAACTTGTTAACACCTCTGAGCTGCTGCCTCCTCTTTGGAAGTGGGATACAACACCTGTTACTGTGAGAATCAGAGCTAATGTATATAAGTGCTTAGCATACGCCTGAGTTACAGCAAATATTGAAAAAATGGTAGCCAACGTGGAAACAGGCAACAAAACTAGGCTGCATTTCCCCCATATTTTCCCAGCCCCGATTGCTGGCTTCATATTTTAGTTCTACACCGGGATGTCTCAACCTTGGCATACTGACATTTTGGACTGGATGACTCCATGTTCTGCAGCATCCTTGGCTTTGACCTATGAGCTAGCAGTAGCACCGCCCTACTTGTGAACATAAAAAATGTCTCCACGCATTGTTAAATGTCCCCTGGGGAACAAAACTGTACCCAGTTGAAAACCACTGATTTACACAGATGATTAAAATGTAGAAACATTTTGTAGAGCAAATCAAAACAAGTGACCTCATTTTTTCCCAGGCCACTGAAAATCAGTGATAGGAGGGGAAAAGGGAAATATTTCATTTCATGTAAAGAACCTGTTCTCTTTATGAAGGCTCTCTACTGTCAGAGAATGTGACTGTCTCCATTTACATACAGGTTGAACAAGTTAGCCTATGCAAGCCTCTGTTTCTTCATTGACTCACAGAGAATAAATGCATAACATAAGTGAAGTGCTTAGTGCAGTGTGTCCAATACATAGTAAATATTCAATAACTGCTGGTCATTCTGATTATAATCTAGGTACTCTTTCCAATCCTGGGCTTTCAGGTCCCACTTATCACCTCTTATACAAAATTCCTCACTCTATACATGCATTTATTTCTACTGCAAACCATAAAGTGGTCCTAACCCCTCTTGAGGTAGTCATGGGGGTTTAATCAAAGTTTCTGAGTTTTCAGGAGGAGACTGTGGTAATGAGTTTTAAAAAATCCTCCTAACGATGGTTCGCTACCACTGACACCTAATAGGTGTATATAAATTGGAAGCATAGTATTCATGTAGAAAAAAGTGAGTAAAATTAATTAGACTGAAAAAATAAGAAGAGCACTGACTGGATTTCCATTAGGGCACAACTCCTGCTTTAATTCATATATTAATTCAATGTAAAAAAATGAGCAAAATTTCTAAACTGAATGAAAATCATTTGAGAAGTTTTCTTTAAACTCAAAGTATTTTTAGGTTAAAAGTCGAAATTTCTAAAATAATTTACTAAAGATAATTTATAAATGACTGCCTATGATGACTGTAAGCTACCTAAATGAAATTATCAACTACTTTTTGAAAAAATATAAGCTTAGACATGAATCAGAAGTCCTGGAAAAGAAAAATGATCAAGAATCTACAAAATGGAGTTTCGGAAAAAAAGTCATTACTATGTGACAGAATGACTGATGCCTCCCTATGCAGACATGAATAAACATTTTATTAGAGCTTACCTGCAGTTTCTGAGTCAGAGAGTCCCTCTGTTCTTGGAGTTCTCTGGCATTATCAATTTCTTGTTTTAATCTTTCTATTTCCTAGAAAAAGTAGAGCAATGTCTTTAACAACAACATTTAAGTGATATCAAGGAAAAGAGAAGGCACCATTTCCCTCTGAAATTACTGTCCTAGTTCTTTAAGACAATGATTTAAAGAACATTGACTTTAAATTCCTTAAAAAAGGTGAAAGGATTAAAAAAAAAAAGAAATTAACTCATAGACAGACAACAGTATGGGGATTACCAGAGGGAAACAGAGATGGGGGGAGGTAGGAGAGAGTAAAGGAGGGACAAATGTATGGAAAGAGACTTGATTTGGGATGGTGAACCATATACAGATGATATGTAATAGAATTGTGTCCCTAAAACCTATATAATTGTATTAACTAATGGCACCCCAGTAAATTCAATAAAAAAATAAAGAGCATTCCTTTATACTGACTTTTAGAGAGGTGAATTCAACTTTAAATATATTTTTTTTTATTTCAGAGAGGAAGGGAAAGGGACAGAGAGAGAGAATTATTGATCAGCTGCCTCCTGCATGCCTTACACTGGGGATTGAGCCTGCAACCTGGGCACATGCCCCGACTGGGAATCGAACTGTAACCTCCTGGTTCATAGGTCGATGCTCAACCTCTGAGTCACTCCGGCCAGGCTGAATTCATCTTTATAGGCATGTTGTCTTGTGCAGAATAATCTTAAGAAGCAAGCAACAAGTCTAACGATGGCTTTGGTGTATACGATTGCTCAGAAACAGTCTGAACATTTTAAGGTTGTTTCAAGTTTTGAATTCTTCCCTGGGATATTAAATCGAACTGAAAACCAGAGAAAGCAACAGCTTGTAAAATATAACTTCTAATAGTTTCCTGTTGGTCATATGGATACAACTCTCAGACAGAGAGTTGCATAATTGGTATGCAACAAGCAGTATCTCAGTCTGATTGCCTCACCATAGTTCATAACAACAGAAACAAGGATGGAGAAAATATGAACAAGGTTAGTATCACTCAAGAAAATTTCACGCTAAAAAAACCCACACGGCCTTACCTTATTCCATCAAGTACATAGACTCTAATATTTCAGCTAGATTACAGATGAGCAAAAAGTAGAAAGTACCTCTTCCTTTTCTTTCAGTGTTTCTTCTAGTTCTTGTATTGTCTGATTTAATTCTGTCTTATGGGTATGCACTGCATTTGCTTGACTACTAACACATTCAAGCTCAGTCACCTAAAATTAAATGAGAACTCAGGTTAAATTATGTGAAAATTTCAAAGAATTTATTACTGAAGAGATAACAGGCCCTTGATAGGTGAATAATGAATTTTGAATCAATATATGAAAATTAATTTTGAGCAATATTAAGATGGAAGAATAAATAGAAAAGATTCTTTAAAGATGTGGATTTAGGACAAAAAAGAGCAAAGGAAATAACTATTTACATGGGTTGGTCAGGAAAAGGACAGGAAAACTTAAGTGATTAATGATAGTAGAAAATTCCTTTAAAAACTTCTCATAACGTTCAAAATCAGATATAGTCATCTGCCCTCCCTGTAGCTTTCAAATTTAATTGAAAATTGGCCTTGCAGAGGTGAGAAATTTCTCTAATACGTTCCCAAAATGTAAGAGAATCTGGAAGAAAAAATATGCTTAAAATACAACTTAAATATTTGATACTAGAATGTCTACATATTAATAGTTTCTCTTATGGCAAAAGATAGTTCTTCAGTCAATAGGTTGACTGAGAGCCCAAACACAACATAACTTTTAATGAACACTTGCTATTTTTTGAGAGAACGGATACAATACAACCCATATATGCTCTGAGAACCAATGAAAATCTCCAAACGATGTCCCTGCGCTGAATCTACATGTAAATTTCCTCTGATCAAGGAAATCTGCTGGCCATAAATTCCATGGACAGCAGCCTGTACTTGCCCGCTTGTGCAGACGCTCTGCTTCCTCTTGATATGCAGCAAGTTGCTGTTTCCATTGTTTCACGTTGGCAGTAGACTCCAACAGGGCTGCAGTGAGTTTGGCATTATTTCCTTTGAGGGTAGCCAGTTCAGCCTCCCAATGTTTGCTGATTGCTGAACTGAAATAAAAAACACACAAAACAACTCTATCCATTATACTGAATATTATTACAAAGAAAGGGCAGAAGTACTCAGGTCAATCATTTAGTTCATAGTTCATGAATGTTTCAAAGACAATCCAAGAAGAATAAAAACACAAGTATTTCACTGAAATGCTCCTAGTAAAGAAAACCTAGCAAATGAGGAAATATAAAAAGTGCCAAAGTAGTAGGCTTAATGTGGAAAAGTTCTACTCACTATGACAGATACAGATATCTATAGAAGAGTCTCCACCCAATTCTTTCTTTTTTAAAAAAAATTTATTTTTATTGATTTCAGAGAGGAAAGGAGAGGGAGAGAAAGAGAAATATCAATGATGAGAGAGAATCATTGATTGGCTGCCTCCTACATGCCCCCTACTGGGGACCAGCCCAAAACCTGGGCATGTGCCCTGACTACTAACACACCAGCTGGGCTCTACCCATTCTCTTTTGAAGAATAAATATTATATCCTGAAAAATATCTATGAAGAAAACCTAATAATGTACTATATTTTTAAGAGCATCATAGCCTGAAGTACAATTTTATTCCTTCATATAAAACATATGAGGATGCCCTAGCCAATTTGGCTCAGTGGATAGAGTGTCAGCCTGTGGACTGAAGGGTCCCAGGTTCGACTCTGGTCAAGGGCACATGCCCCAGTTGCGGGCTCCATCCCCAGTGGGAGGCATGAAGGAGGCAGCCGATGGATGATTCTCTCTCATCATTGATATATATCTCTCTCTCTCCCTTCCTCTCTAAAGTCAATAAAAGTATATTAAAAAAACAACAACAACCCCCCCCAAAAAAACATATGAGGATGCTTCAATGTTTTAATAAGGTTTGGGACATGTAATAGAGTATTTAAAATTATTGGTGATTTATTTCATCTTGTTCAGAATTTTTAAATATCCTAAATATTTTTAAAAATGCTGAAATAAAAATATTTCAGGTCATATGACAGACTAGACCTAGAAACTAATGATTTAATTTCTGATAGAATTCCCCTGTCATTGATAGAACAGAACTCCTCCCCCCCATTTAATGTTCTACTTGATAAGTTACCCATCATATTTTAATCAAGACAATTTTCTATTACAAAGACAATTCTACTAGTTAGGAAGATCCCTTTTTTAATAATTCCTTTCTTACACTTTATAATGAAGAAAGAATTGCCTCCTTTCTCATTATTGAACAGTTTGTTCCTATTAGTGAAGTTCTACTAACCTCATTCCATTAACTAACTAGTAATGATAATAGCTTTCCTTAATCCACATTTGATGTTTGATGTTATTTGCATCACAAAACAAATATTTTGATGGACTGATATTTTATAATAACATTAATATATATTAGATAAAAGATAGCATAATTTCTACCATCAAGATTCCTAAAGCTCATCATGAATAATTAGACATATCAGCATTATGAGATCATTTCTGTGAAATTCTTGCCAAAAACTCATAACTCTCATCCCAATTATGAGAAAACATCCTATAAACCCAAAGTGGGAGACATTCTACAAATTAACTGATTTGTGCTCTTCAAAAGTGTCAAGAAGAGATAAGACTGGGAAAAAATGGAGAAGACTAAGAAGAAATAAGTAAATGCAATGTGAGATCCTGGTTAGGTCCTAGAACATAAAAAGGGACATTGGTGAAAATTGATATCTGCAGTTTAGTTAGAAGTATTGTATCAGTGTCAATTTCCTGGTTTTGATAATTATGATTATGAAAGATGTTAACATTAATGAAATCTAAGTGAGAGGCATACGGGAAATCTCTATACAGTTTTGCAACTTTCATATTTCTAAAATTAATTTAAAATAGAAAACTAAAAACGTTTCTAAATGTTTCTAAAGGGTCCTGAAAACTTTTCATCAAAACATGAAAGAACAGAATCAAACAATTAGTTAAGCTATTAATTTTTTTTAAAATATATTTTATTGATTCCCCACAGAGAGGAAGGGAGAGGGACAGCCAGCCAGAAACATCGATGAGTGAGAAACATCGATCAGCCGCCTCCTGCACGCCCCCCCCCCCCCGCGGAAGCGTGCCCGCAGCCAAGGCAGCACTTGCCCACTGGAATCAAACCCGGGACCCCTGAGTCCGAAGGCTGACGCTCTATCCACTGAGCCAAACCAGCCAGGGCTAAGCTATTAATTTAACAACCTATTTTTCTCCTTAAAAAGAAAGTTCTTTCTGATTCTTCTTTTGTGGAATGATTTTCCAGATTCAGATTTTCTGAGCAAAGTGTACATTGATTCACCTGCTCTAACTGAATTATAGATTTTTTTTAAAACCACCTACCAATTGTTCCACTACAGAGATGAGTTTTATTTAAATGGGTTTTTCAAAACTCATAAAATTGTACAGAAGGGTAAATTTTACTATTTATAAATTATACTTCAATTAAAACTTTATTATCACACTGCCAAAAGAAAAAATAAAAGTTTTCTAAGCACTCCTAGATATTCTTCCTGTGACTGTAGCATCACAAATAATAAGAGCTGGAAAGTCTTCTTAGATGGGTAGAATGGTCTCTAAGCTGCTCCATTCATGTCTGTATTTATTGGCATGGGAAGAGACTGAGTGGGCAGGAAACAGAACAGCTGTGATATAATGAGAGTCCAAAATAAAAAGGAAGGAGGTGAGGGCATCTGGAGATGTTGATAAAAAGGAGATTGGAGAAGTAGGATTATAGAGGCAGGGATACGCAAGGGAAAGGAATAGACAGCTGTAATTAAAATTAGTTTGGGGTCTGGCCAGTGTGGCTCAAGGGTTTAGTGTTGACCTCTGAACCAGGAGGTCACGGTTCCATTCCTGGTCAGGGCACATGCCTGAGTTGTGAGCTCAATTTCCAACAGGGGGCATGCAGGAGGTAGCCCATCAATGATTCTCTCTCATCACTTATGTTTCTATCTCCCTCTCCCTTCCTCTTTGAAACACACACACACACACACACACACACACACACACACACACACACTTAAAAATTGGCTTGGGTAAGGAAAAACTGAAATGATGCCTCTGGAACAGGATAGAAAAAGATGAACATATAAAGTCTTGATATACCATAATTTATTTACTTCATAGCCATGAACATGTCTTGAGTCTCTAATGTATTAAGTAGTGAGATTTGGCCACAGATAGTAAGTTCAATGAATTCCCACTAACTCTTTTCTTACTTTACTCTGCAGAGTTCCAAAATACTGCTGATTGCACTTAAGAAAATAAATATTGAAGCAAATTATTTTATCAAATACTTGCATGCATATTGCACAAGACTACAATAACAATCTAAGACCTAATAGTCCTGAAATGAGTAGTACAGGAGACCAGTTCAATGCTAAGTTTGTGTGTTTCTGCATTTTCATATACTTGGTTCCAACGTAAATAAAGATAAGTTCTTAAGGCCATTTTGTAATATCAACCAAAAACTGCATCTTTGTTGGTAAATTTGAATCTTTCAGGACATTCTTGCTTCTTCTACTTTAGGAGTGGCTTCATTAATAATCCATCTTTCTAGAGCACAGTGTGAAATACAATTTAGAAAATAAAATATTTTTTATTCTTTTAATTTGCCCTGTTTTCTCTGGAGAGCTTCCTCGTATATTCTTTTCACCATCCAGTATATATTAGAATACCCTATATAATATCAACTTACAATGAATTCCAAAGAGTATCCTGTAGGAAGTTCTACATGTGAGCTATTTGTTATCTCAGACGTGTTCAGCTCTAATATATAATTTTAAATACTTGGCACACTTTTGCAATTTTGAGAAACAATGTTCCTTTCTTCTATCTACAACTCCTCCCCCTTTAGACTCATATTTAGCAGTAATTAATACCTTGGGATTAATTCTGATACCAAAACTTTAAGTTAGCATCTTACATTTCAGGAATATTGTGAAAAAAATTGAGGTTCTCTGACTGCTAACTTGGTCTTTTTTTACAGGTACACTTTGGACAGTTTCACACTGAATAAACTCCTCACAAAGAAACACCTAAATTGTTCAGCTGGAGACACCAGTGAGTCAGAAGAGATTTCGAAATACCACTATGACCTCATGTCTGAGTGCTGGAATAAGGACAAAATAATTCTTTATTCCCATGACTGGTAAAGTTTCCCTTCAAACATGACCTGCTAGTTTCCTGCTGGCACTTCCGATCTAGAAGTCAGGGAAGGAGTTCAGAACATTCCAAAAACATCATTTGAAAGGTTCCTTAAGCTGGAATTTTACCATTTTCCTTTATCTAAAGTCAAAGTTCTACAAGAAAGCAGTAAACTTAATTAAATTAGTTATACTTCAAAAGTATCATCTAACAAATAGGTAATCTATCTAACAAAATAAGAGTCTAGTGCATGAGCAACACACTTATTTAACCTGTGGAGTAAACCCTGTGAGTGCACGGTCAGCAATAGGATTTAAGAAAACTGCCTCTCCTCCATGCCTGCAGGGGCCAGGACCCACCACCAGTCTCTAGAAGGGCAGCGCCTTGCATGTGCTTCTTAAGCATGTTAATTATGTAGAATTGTGAAAAATACCCAGATAAGATTTTAAAAGAGGATTTAAAAATAGACTGCAACAGGCTCACTTTTCGACATTATTCTCAGTGTGAATGGTGAGGTCACTCCCTAACTATGCAAATAAGACTGACTCAAGCCCTTCACAATCCTGACTGGTCTCAGGATTGGCCTAGTGGTCTCTCTTCACTGCCCGTCCATACCTGTGAAGGCAAAAGCAGCCAACATGGATGTCAACGCACCTGTGTGCCACTTTCTGGGCCACGTGCTCTCATGTCGGCGTGTTGGCCCCAACCTAGTTCCATTTAGAAACTAATGCTTCCTTCAATAGTTTAGGGTCCAAATTTGTTCCTTAATACAATTTAAGTTATCCTTTTAAATGAAAACAAAGTAAGTTTGCACTGTTTATAATCAGGTGTTGTTGTTGTTGTTGTTGTTTTCATCAAAGGGACTTCAGTGAGTAGGGATTTAAGGTCCTGCCATGCAGAGAGCCTCGTATATGAAAGGCTTTTTCTACTAGATGTAGCTGAAAGCTCTAATTTGCCTAAATGCTTAATAGGGTGTCTCTCAAAGCTTCCTGTAATTGTGGCAACTCCTTTGGTTACTTCCTTATCCTTGAGGTCCTTTAATCGGGTGTTCCCAGTGTTCTGTTCCTTATTGTCCTGTTGGTACCTGCTTCTTCTGACCCATGCTTCAACGTATGCCTGGGTAATCCCCCGAGTCTGACATTCCAGCTCAAAGTCCTTCCCTGCCTCACAATCCATCATCTTTGCACATAGCCTGCCATCTAGAAACTAATGGCTACAGGTAAACAGATAAAGATATATTTGCTGATACTTTTAAAGACAGTCCCTGTAGTAAACTGGAAATAACTTGGTCATATTCTGGAAAACATAGTGTTCAGAATTTTAGAATTAAGCATTAAAGCTTTTAATAAACAGTGGCTTGGAAGAAAATCTCAGACAAGAGGGAGGTAGTTTTTAAAGAAACACTGTATCACCAGTTATTGATATTCATGATACTGGGTTGAAAAACATGGACATAAACTATAATAAACAATGAACCAGAAGAGTTGGACTCTGAATATTATGAAATTATAGGAACATCTTAAACCACTTATCTTACATATATTACCCATGTACAAAAGTAGTTACAGAGACACATCACCACCAAAAGCCAAATAAAGAGCTGTTATAGTCAGTTTAATTGATAATATTTTCTTGGTAGCATGTCAAATAATGGTGTCTTATCATCAAAGCATCTGAACTTAGATAAAATGCAGAATTTTACTTATTTCTGATAAAGAAAATGAAACACCATTGACTTTTTGGAGAAAGTTATAAAATTAATCTGAAACAAATTACTTCAAAATGTAATAATGCATGTGTTTATCAGTCTATAAGTAGAAATTTCTAAGTTGTGAAGAATATTGTTAAATGTATACATTAAACAAGAACCATTGTGAAACAGTGGTTAAAAGTATAGGTTCATTCAGGTACAACTACAACTGGTAAAATGTTATATGTCCATTATATGCCAACTTTTAATTAAAGCACATAGACTCAGAAGTCTGTTGACTTGGTTCAAACTGTGGCTCCAGCCATTTGCTAGTTATGGGACCCTAGGCATGTTTCTAACCTCATTAGGACTGTTTCCCCATCTGTAAAATTAGGATTAATATTAACTATCCTCATTGGGTGACTCTGAGGAATAAACAGCCCATATAAAAGTACCCTTGAAGAAAGCACATAATACACACTCAATTGTTAGTATCTTCCAAATGCACAAGCAATAAAGAATCTTGAAAGAATCTTTAGTGAGCTATGAAAAAGCTAAAAAGATTTAATATTAAATATTTTAAGGGAGATATTTTTGATTAGTGATGTACACAACTTAAATCAAATGTAATTTAAATCATATCCACATCAGGTATGCACTTAATGAATTCTGTCGTTTTCCTTAGGTACTACAGATGTATTATCTATATACACTGAGTAGCCAGATTATTATGACCGGCCAGATTATTATGACCACCTCATCAGTACAATGAAGTGAATTAGTTATGCAAATAATAATAATAATAAAACCTTGAGAGTATTTGCTTAGGAAGTTTTTAATATTCAGTATTTTTGGAAGTGTCAATGAAGTACTGATGGGGTGGTCATAATAATCTGGCCGGTCATAATAATCTGGCCACTAGTGTATATAAAACCCTAATATGCAAATAGACCAAAAGGCAGAACAACCGAACAATTGTTCGCCATGATGTGCGCTGACCAGCCGGGGGTGCATGCAAACCATGACGGGCATTGGCCACAGTAGGATGGTGGCGCAGATGAGCGGAGTCGCCAGACCAAGGCAAGCCGCCGGTCGCTGTCATTGGGGCGAGCCTCTGGTGGTAACTGAAAATTCTTTGCTCCAACGCACCACCGTCCTGCTGGTCCCGCTTGCACTCACTGCTGGTACTGGCCCCAATCACTCCATGCCATCAGTGGGTGTGAACGGGGCCAGTGCCATCAGAGCGTGGGAGCGGCGGCAGTGGGAGTGGGGCTGCTGGCAAACAGGGGACTGGGGGTCACGGTGGGAGGGGCAGGGGTGCAGAGGATGAGCCAAGACCTGCCCCTGTGCCCACCACAGCCTTGTGGCCCAAAGTTCCTTTCAAGATGCACGAATTCGTGCACTGTGCCCCTAGTTTATAATAAGTTTACACCTTTGGTGTAGGCCTCAGAATAAATTTAGCCAGTTAATGGAGTGAGAAAATAAATGAACAGAAATGATTCTCATAAAGTGGTGAGGTTGATTTCTGATTGTGAGCAAAGAGAAGGGAAGGTGAAATCTGGATCTAAACGACATTACGTTTACCACATAAAAACATTCTGCACTTGAGGCAGTTTCCCATTTGATTTTAGAGGGCACAAAAAGTCTAGTTTTACCTCCACTTTTTATTCACTAAAATGGAGGTACCCACAAACTCACTAAAAAGAGGCCCTTAGAAATTCCCCGGCTGCCATCACTGCTCCCAGCAGTAACAGAAGCATCTCTACATGCTAGAGTAGCTCTCACGGGAGACGGCTGGGTATTCCAACATCCCCTAACATCCACCAACTGCCTGCCTGGCACAGTGCCTTGTGTGGTCTTTGCCATGTGCCTTAAAGTAGCAGTCAGTCTCCAAGGAAAGGTGATAAAAGATGAAGAAACCACAGGAGGTCCCAATTTCACTTCTACTTTTTACTCTCACTGCAGGTGTCCCCTACCCACGATGATCTAAAACGTATAAAGAGATTTCCTTTTAAAATTTAAAGTAGCCTATTCTAAGGTAGGAGGTGTGGGTACCAACTTGTTGCTCAAAAGATATTTACTTGTGAAAGGCTCAAGCTACTTTACAGGCATTTTAAATATTTTAATGTTAACCATACTTTCCCTGCATCAGGGTTGGGTATAGAATCTAAGGAAAGGGAGTAAAAAGCTATTCAGTGCTAGTTCATAAGTGATAAAAAATTTATTCAAGGTAATACTGTGTGTTATGCATCTACTACCTTCATACAAGTCAATATTTGTGTTGTTTTCCCTTTTATAAAAAATTAGTCAGTAACTAAAAACTTTCTTTGGCCATATATTCAGAGCATGATGTTAGATTATCCTATTGGAGAGAAGTCTTTGGGAAAATAGCCTACATAAGTGAAGAATTATGTTTCTCTAATCTCTTATAAGTATACATCTATCCTGTGCAAAGAGTGAGATCAATTAATTTTAAGACTGTCCTGTATTTATAGGATAACAGTATTATAAGCATTATACTGTATTCAAGACAGAAATGAATATCTTTATCTGTCCATCCATAATTTGATTTAATTTTGGAAGCTAAGGTGCCTCTGTTTCAAAGTAGGTCACTTAAGGAAAATCCATCCTAAAAATTGATTAGCACAATATTTAGTATTATTGGGGAAAACATTATAAATAAAATAATAGAATTCACTCTCAATACTGACAGAATATAAAATGCTATCAACAGAGATTTTGATAAAGCTAAAATTGGATGGAAATATATGAATAATTTTACAGTAAAATCTGTTTTCCAATTTCCTGTCATGAAAATTTTTCATTCTTTTAGAAACCAGTTGTAATCAATAATTTGATTGATCATTGTTTGATACTCAGAATTTTGTTTAAATTTGTTTTTAAAGAGAAGGCCAGAGTCAAAAGACATACCTTCAAATTATTTAAATGTTTAGTATGAACAATATTCTACTTGCAACAATTACTGTCCGTTAGTTGTGGCGATCATCATCACCCCCTTCATTTATTTAATGTATACATGATCTTCGTAAGAAATATGCAAAAGTAAGGGCCTGATCAAAATGAACTCTAAGGAGCGGGAGGTGCAAAGTGAATACAGCTCAGCATTAATAATAGCTTAGTCCACTACTGATGGAAGCCAAACTCTGTTACAACTCTGAGGACCAACCAAGGTGATGAAGACTGGCTGTACTCCAACTCCAGGTTAGTTCAGCAAGAGTCACCACTTACGCTACAGAATATGACACAACTGAAATCTATCAGCAGGTTATTCGCTTTGTGTTTTTTTCTGGTAATGCTGGAAGACTTGAGCATGGCCATCCCATAAACTTCCGTTCCCTTGATCTAACACCCTCTTTTGTAATCTGTGACTTTGAAAGAGTTTTTCTCTGTGTGAAGCTACCACATACGATATCAAGACCAGTAACGTGGGCTTCATTTATACCAGGGGTGGGCAAACTTTTTGACTCGAGGGCCACAATGGGTTCTTAAACTGGACCAGAGGGCCGGAACAAAAGCATGGATGGAGTGTTTGTGTGAACTAATATAAATTCAAAGTAAACAGCATTACATAAAAGGGTACGGTCTTTTTTTTTTAGTTTTATTCATTTCAAACGGGCCGGATCTGGCCCACGGGCCGTAGTTTGCCCACGGCTGATTTATACCAAGCTTAAGCAACTGAATTAACTGTCCCAGACTAGTAAACCCAAATGCAGCACTGGAGGGGACTTTCTGTCTTCCATACAATAGCAACAAAGCTAGGACTTGAACCAAGACGCCTGCCTTAAGGTTTTTTCCCACTAAACTATAATGTCTTTTTTCATATGGGCTTGCAATGACTGACGACTTTTTCCCTCACCTTACAACTAGTTAATAATCTCCATGATTAGACTGATTTATAGAAAACTAATAGATCATGTTCACTGCAACATTATTCACTATAGCCAATATATAGAAACAAGCTAAGTGTCTGTCAACAGATGAATGGGTAAAGATGGAATATGATTCATAAACAATGGAATATGATTCAGCCATGAGAAAGAACATCCTGCCACTGGTGACAACACGGATGGGCACTGAGGGCATTATGCTAAGTGAAATAAGTCAGACAGAGAAAGACAAATACTGTATGCAATCACTTATATGTGGAGTCTAAAAAAGCCAGGTGCAGAGAAACTGAGACTACAAGGGTAATTACTAGGGGTGAGGGGGTTGGGGAAAAGGAATCAAGATGTTGGTCAAAGAGTACACAATTTTAGCTATTAGGTGAATAAGGTCTGGGGATCTAATGTACAGCACAGTGATTATAGTTAACAATACTTGAAAGTTGCTAAGAGAGTAGATCTTAAATGTTCTGACCACACAGAAGAAATGGTAATTATGTGACCTGATCTAGGTGTTGGTTAAGGCTATGGTGATAATCATTTTATAATATTTAAGTGTACCAAATCAACACATTTTACACCTTAAACTTACAGAATATTCTATACCAATTATATCTCAGTAAAGCTGGGGAAAAAGACGGGTGAAACTATATATCTATATATATAAAGGGCTAATATGCAAAGTGTCCCCTTGGGAGTTCGACCGGGAGACCGGGAGTTCGACTGCTCGCTATTACGTGCGCTGACCACCAGGGGGGCAGCGCAGAACATGGCAGGCGGGCGACCAGCTGCAGTGGGGTGCTGAGGGAATGAGGGAAGGAGGGGGCAGGGAGGCAGAGAGGCGGAGAACTTGATCAGCACTGATTGGCGGCCAGGCCTAGGGACCCTACCTGTGCACGATTTTGTGCACTAGGCCTCTAGAATGTAAATATAGATCAGGAAAGCTAAAGCTAGTTTCCATGCTCAGTTTCTTCAAGAATTATATTAAAATGACATGATCTATGGCAACCACTTTCATAAGCAATTTAAAAATGTTAATCTCTTAAGATAGTTAAATTAATTTTTCATATGCATTTGTTGTAAAAGGGAATAGAGAAATTTTAAAAAAAGAAAAACATTTTAGATTCCATTTACTAATACCACTTAACACTATATTCATAAATGATCAAAAAGATAGTGCCAGTGATATTCTAGATTTATAACACAGTCATAAGTATCTCTTCTTTAATATTTTTAGCAATTGAGAACCATATGACAAATTCTGTATATATTTTGGCTCTTGGGTTCTATTTGGAGAAGACAGACAAAATTAAGGAAGTTTAAGTTCATTTTGTTATCAATGCATTAAGATGTGCATTGTTAGGCTCTGCCCAGTAGCTCAATTGATTAGAACATCACTATGATATACCAAAGTTGTGGGTTCAATCCCCAGTCAGGGCACATCTAAGAATCAACTAATAGATGCATAAATAATAATAAGAAGAAATCAATGCCCCCCACTTACTTTCTCTCTCTCTCTCTCAAATCAGTAAATAATTTTTTAAAAGATTTGCATTTCTAATTCATTAAGTAATGTGACACTAGTATTTTGATGGTTATTAGAAATTTATGTAATTTCTGAACTTAATTCAGCAATGAATGATAAATTAATAGTATTTATTGCCTTTTATGTGTCTAGTATTTGGGGGCATATGTACATGACATTTTTCTCATCCTCAAAGGAATTTCTACTTTAACTGTAGAAAAAAAGCTGACATATAAGAAACAGTGGACCAGTTACATGATTCACAAATATTTATTATCACCTACTATGTATCAAGTACTCTACCAGACAATGTGAATTCAAGGATGAAATAAATATGGCTATTGCTCAAAAGCCATACAAAGTAGAGGATAGAAATACCTTTAACTTTTCTTATTCCCTTGCTCTCAAAGCTACACAATGAACAATTCTCTCATTTCTTCCATCCTTATTTTTCTCTGTAGTTTTTTTCACTGTCACTACCATGACCTCAGATGAAGACACTAAACACCTAATTGTGTCAAGGCCAAAGCAGATGCTCCTCCCTCTGTCTGGACCGCTCCTTCCCCACTCTCCCGGGGCTGCTTCTATTCTCAAGGATGAGTGATGTGTGACTCCTCAAGGCCTACTCTTCTATCCAGCCATACCACTGCCCCACTACCTGCCCTCTCCCTCTCTTTTTGATCTCTACTTTCATGACACTATTCATAACAGTAATTATACAGGTATTTGTTTAATTAGTTTTTTTGTTCCCCACTTAAGTTTAAACGCCATGAGAACAGAGATGTTTTTCTTGTTTGCTGATGTACCATAATGCCTGACACTTAAATATGTCAAAAGAATGTAAAAGGAAGTATGGGGCTCTTTGGGGCTTCTGAAGCACCCCAGGAATCACTACCTCTCATCATCACAGATCACTGTCATACTGCTTATGTAGTCTACAGTCTCACAAAGCTCCTCGAGGGCAATCTTACTCATTTTTTCCCAAACAGACATGCCAGATAAATGACTTTGAATAAATGAGTATTAAGATGGACCTACATGTGGATAATTGCCAGAAACAGCTGGTCATGCCGAGTTAGACCACTGATTGCTTTTGTGCGTGGCTCATGGAGATGTTACATATACAACTTACTAGTTAAATGACTTCCAAGCCATATGAATATATATATAGACATATGCATACATATAAAAACACTCCACAAGGATAATTGTGCCTCCCGTTCTCTGGACATGGTTTTCAGTTTAACATCTGGTTGAAATCATTGGTTTACAGTTTTAAACTCTTTACCATCAAATAAAATTTAGCACCTACTTTTTGAACCATTCAGGGCCTATTAACCATCTTTTTGCAAAATACTTGTGAAGCTATTTGAAAGTTTCAACTTGCTGCTCCCAAGGAATGACTTTTGCTGAGGCCCCCTCTAGAGGCCGCTAAGCTGCCTTAGCTTACATGCACATCTGAGAACTCTTAGGACAAGTGTTCTAAATGTTTGCTCATGCCATGATGGTCTGGAAACATTAAAGTTAGCTCTAAGCAGAAATAAAACCATTAGCCAGATACTTAGTAAATACCCAGATTGTATTCTTAACTATATTACTAAGCCAAGAAAGCATAGTATAAGTTTACTCACACAAATTACCCAACCTAAGATCCCCTAATAGTTTTCCTTTGCTTGCAGCTATATAATAAAAAATACTAAGACTACACATACACAAGTGTACACACTGAACTCTGTTAAGATATTTGCCAAAAGAAAGACATTTGCCAATGTAAATAACTATAAAATCAACATGACCATGTTGACTTAACCTAAATACATAATACATTCTTAAATGAATTAAATGCCTACAGACCTAATACTTATTCATGAACTTTAACTGCACATTTAAAGATTCATAACCTATTTTTGTGCCAAATAATAAATGAATTTTGTTAGCTATCATTTCTTTCAAGTTTGGTCTCCATACAGAGACTTAAAAATTTCTTTATGATAAATTAGGGGAAGATAGAAGCAGAGAATCAAAGGATTAGAGTCAAATTCTAATTCTGGTATCTATAGATTTTTGAAAGATTCCCTAATCTCCTTTCATCTCAGATTTTCGCCCTGAGAAATAGGGAAATTATATCTGTTCTGCTTCTCATAAGACAATTATAAAACAAAATGAGTAGAGATAAAACAATAAAAAATTATAAAAACATAGGTTTAGGTATAAACCCATCTACACCTAATCTTTAATGGTTGACTTCCATGTACACCATGCCACCTAATCTTTAGATGTACTAAGGACAGTGCACCTAGCCAAGCATTCAGAGTTCTAAACTGAAATGAATGGACAGTTATAAGATGATCTCTAGAAGGGAAAAAAATGAAAAAGAACAAAAATGCTATTTCTCTCAGTCAGTATCACTGAACTTTAGTGAGTTAAAGGCAAGGAGTATCCTTCCCTGGTCTTACAGGGCATAATGCTTCCTTCCTATAATTAGTCTACAATTGGTGTTAGACTGTGAAGTGTCACTCACAGGTGAGACATCAAGAACACCATTCCAAGTGCTAACTGCCTACACTATTATCTCCCAGACATAGCCATATATTACTTATTAAGTTGTAATATCTTACTTTCCCCCAAAACAGTATGTCAGACTTCACCATTTTCCATTGTTTCAATAACAGCTACTGGACAGAGCAAGTTTCTTTCAGTTTGCTGTTTTATTTTATACTGTTAAACTCCATTCCCAAGTATAAAAGATTTACGAAGTTTAGAAAATTTAATATTCATTATGGGGTTCCATCTGTAAGTTTATTAGAGAGCAGTATAGTTCAGAAATTTATCCATTACAATAATTCATTCAAGGACATTATGATGTTATGCTACCTCCTATGTTAGTGCCCTCATTTCAAATGAATCTATCGTTGAAAAGTAAGAACTGGTGGATCACATACTAGTATTTTGAATCCACAGTGCCATCTGGAAGGAATTTAAATTATGTGTGCACACAATGCGAAAGCACAGGACACAATACTTCTTGCTCCTAATGTGCTATGTAAAGAGGTAGCTAATTTGACTTAGGTAATAGATTCTTTTATGTAGCACAGTAACATATCGATGTTTTTAAGGATTATAAACTCAGCACTAAACCTCACGCCCAGCCACAGAAGACTACAAGAGGACATCTCATTCATCCCTGGACTACAGAGATGACCATGTTAAGATAATCAAGAGAAAGGGCCTTAGAAATCATTATTCACTCCCCTCTTTTACGTAATAGATGAGGAAACCAGTTCAGAGAGATGAAGTGATTTGCCTAAATGAACGCTATAGGTGGCACAATCAAAAGAACCCAAGTTCACCCGCTTTATTTTTGAGAGGGATATAATGGTAAGAATGTGTTTTATTTTTTAGAGATCAACAAAGTGATCACAAAACCACTATATTATACACATTTCCTCCCAGGAAATTATCCTCTCTAGAATTAAATGAGACTCAGGATGCATTCTATTAACTGTTACTCCCACAATAAAATGAGCACTGATACAAGATAGTCCTTGTAAGTTTTAAAGATCAGAAAAGTAATACTGTTAAGGTAATGACTAATACTGTTATATTTCTTCATTATTTCTGAGGCATATGTTCATCAACTTTAACATTTGCCTTCTATGACAGATTGATTAGAAGAACACATATATTAAACTAGATATAATCATATTTCAGAGAAAACGCACTCTTACTCTAGTATTAGTAATAACTTCTCAGTATTAGATTCCACTTTGGTGTTTAAAAAACAGTAGGGGCAATAGAAAACAGGTTCAGAAATAATTTTCAAAGAAGCTTCATTTTATTAATGGTTATACATAAAATTGATCAATAATTTCTTAATTTTTCTCAAACTAGCTCAAACTACATAGTGTTTTTCTCATTATTATGAGGTTAGAATTTTCAAAATATTATTCTTGCTGTGTATTCAAAGATATGAGCATTAAACTGGATAAAAAATAATATACTATGGACCAATTTACGTCATTCATATCAGTAGTAGATGTGAATGTATACATAAAACACTGCAATATGGGCAAATTATGAAACTATTGAAAAAGAGCAAATACAAGGACAAACTGAGTTAGCCAAAGAAAGGCTCCTTCTGTAGTTCCCACTGCTACACAAGTTAAATAAGTGAGTGGATTTTGTGACATGTATATGACAGTATGGAGCAGTAGGACCTCTAGTGCAGTGAAGTATACAAGGTTCATCTAAAGCTATTTATTTTTTAAAGTGAAGGATATTAAAAAAAATTCTGATTTCAAGTACTTTCTTAATCCCAACATACTTAACCTAGCACTATGCCCATTCTCATTTTTATAGTGTATAGAATAAGTTATAAAACAAACATTTAAATGATATGGTAAGAATACATTTTCTAAATTATTTGTTTACAAATACCAGATTATAAGCCCAAACCCTTAAATTCACACTGAATTGATTTGCCTTTTGATACTGTTACACAGTAAGAACAAAGCAGTAGAAAACAGACATCTGACTGCAATTTTAAAGTCTCACTGTGGAAGCCATTATCTGTTCACATACTATATCTAAGCTCTGACTTGCAAAAACCAAATTGATTGATTTATGTGAAATACAAAATGCTATACAATTACTTCCCATCCTAAGTTGTAAAAATAAAATTGTACAAATAAAAGCAAATTCTGCAGGCTATCAAGAATTTTCTATGCATGAATTTTAACTCATATTTTAAAATTTTTTCATTTATTTAGTATATGCAGATTTTCTTTCTGACTCATCAAATCTCTATTCCTACAATAGCCCTGTTTTTAATTAAAACATTACTAAGATTTCACTTCTACCTAATAACAGAGTTTTACTGTTTTTAATTGTCTGAATTCTGGTCATCTCTACACAAGCTTGAACCTCATTTCAAGATTTTCATTTTATTTCCTTAAATTATATCTATTTCATTGTGTTTTTCTTTTTTTTATTATTCATTTGAAATTGATGAGTTGAGTTACCTCTTATCTAAGAGAAATGAATAATCAAATCTCAACTAAATAAAAGGGGAAACCAGACACTTTTACTTTAGCACTTGTTTAATTATAACTGTATAAAAGCTTAGTTGAAAAAAATCAGTGCAACATTTCATACAGTAAAATTATTTACAAGGATATTCATTAATAAGTCAAATATAACTCCATTACTCATTTCCATTTCAATATACCTGATATCCATTCATAGCCATAGGAAAGCACTTTCAAATTTTAAAAGATACAAAATCTTAAGATTATAGATACTATCAGCAAGGAGACAGTCAAGAGTTATCAACACTACACTCTTAGAAACATTTAAAATTTGCCTCACAACAACCCTGTGAGGTGGGGAGTGAAGTGTTCTCATATGACAACCAAAGAAACTAGGATCAGATTACATGTAGGAAAATGGCTACATTAAGTTTTAAAAGAAATGGCATCTATGAACCAGTTCTACTTTGAAGTCCAGGAAAATTAGGTTGCTTAGTTTTTTCACTATCTTTATCAGGAATAATAGCTATTTTGATTTTCAAAAAACAAAAAATGTTCTTCATCAAGGGCTTTTGAGTCTTCTGAAAATTAAGTGGAGCAAATATAATAATAGTATTTTGCCAAAAAACACGTGATGCCATGCCAAGTCATTTTTTTTCTTCCAAGATATCTTAAATGCCATGTAGGCATACACAGGAATTCACACGGTTAAGTGTCTTCTTTTAAAGTATTACTTCTTTTGATTCTTCAAAGTTAAAACTGTGATGATTGTGTCTCTTAAAATTGTCTTGTTTCTTCCATGTTAGTTTCTCTCTCTATCTTGGTCAGGGACTACTTGCATGGTTTCAATTAGAATAAACTTCAGATCCTCTTCTTCCATGGGAAATGGTGACTCCAATAAGTTCCAAAACTAAAGGTGATCACAGAAGTCATCTACCAACGAAAATTGGTTGTCTCCATAGTAGGAAAAAAGTCCAATTGGAGAAATGATCTTTTCTGACTTTCAAAAAACAAAAAGAAAAAAACTATCCAGTAGGTATCAGAATGTAAGGAAATAAGGAGTCCAGCTTTTCCATTAAAAACAAAAATACTAATGGGAGAAACACTAGAAAAACTAGGAATGTTGTGGAACTTCTTCAACCTGATAAGGAGCATCTAAAAAAAAAAAAAACCCCATAGCTAATATCATACCTAATGGTAGAAGACTGAAAGTGTTCCCCTAAAATAAGGAACAAGACATGGATGTTCATTCTTGTCATTTCTATTCTGCAGTGTACTGGAAGTTCTAGGTAGGGCAACCAGTCAAGAAAATGAAATAAATGACATCAAGAATGGAAAGGAAGAAGTAAAATTATCTCTATTTGCAGATGACATGGTTTTGTATATAGAAAATCCTAAGGAAGCTACTAAAAACTATTAAAACTAATAAATTAGATTGTTAAGAAAATAATTCCACTAATAATAGCAGCAAAAAGAATAAAATACATAGGATTAAATTTAACAAAAGAAGTACAAAACTTATACTCTGAAAGCTAAAAAAAAATTTTGAAAGAAATTAAAGAAGAGCTAAATAAATAAGAAATCATCCCATGTTTATAGATTGATAGACTTAACATTGTTAAGATGGCTAGCCATCCAAATTATTCTATAGATTCAACACAATTCCTATCAGAATCCTACCTGGCTTCTTTGCAGATAATCACAAGCTGGTCCTAAAATTCACATGGAAATTCTAGGGACTCAGAATAGTCAAAACAATCTTGAAAAAGAAGAATAAAGTTGGAAGACTCACATTCCCAATTTTAAAACTTACTGCAAAGCTACAATAATAGAGACAGTATGGTACTGGCATAAAGATAGATGAATGGGATAGAACTGAGAATTCAGAAATAAACCCTCACATTTATGGTCTGATAATATTTTTCAAGGATGCCAAGACAACTCAATAGGAAAAGAATAGTCTTTTCAACAAATGGTGCTGGGACAACTGGATATCCACATGCAAAAGAAGGAAGTTGGGCCTCACATTATATAGAAAAGTTCATTCAAAATGAACCAAATCTAATTGTAAGAGTTAAAACTATAAAACTCTTCGAGAAAAACCTAAGTATAAGCCTTAATGACTTTGGATTAGGCAATGGTTTCTTAGATATGACACCAAAAGCACAAGCAACAAAGAAAAAAATAGAAAAATGGGACTTAAATAAAATTAAAAACATTTGTATTGCAAGAACATCATCAAGAAGGTGAAAAGACAATCCACAGAACTGGAGAAAATATCTGCCAACCATTTATCTCGTAAGGAGTTAATATCCAGAATATATAAAGAATTACAGCCCTAACCGGTTTGGCTCAGTGGATAGAGCGTCGGCCTACGGACTCAAGGGTCCCAGGTTCGATTCTGGTCAAGGGCATGTACCTTGGTTGCGGGCACATACCCAGTAGGGAGTGTGCAGGAGGCAGCTGATCCGATGTTTCTCTCTCATTGATGTTTCTAACTCTCTTTCCCTCTCCCCTCCTCTCTGTAAAAATCAATAAAATATATTTTTTAAAAAAGAATTACAACTCAACAACAAAGAAACAAACAGCCCAATTAAAAATGAGCTTTCTCCAAAGATTTACAAGTGGCCAATAAATACATGAAAAAATGCTCAACAACATTAGCCATCAGGGAAATACAAATCAAAACCACAGAGATATCACTTCCCACCTACTAGGATGGCTATAATAAAAAAGACAATACCAAGGGCTGATAATGTAGAGAAACTGGAACCTTATACAGCTGGTGGGAATATAAAATAGTGCAGCTGCTGTGCAAATGTGGAACTACCACACGTGCCAGCAATTCCACTTGTAGGTATATATCCAGAGAATTGAAAACGTATGTCCACATAAAAACTTGTACACAATGTTCATAGCAGCATTATTCATAACAATGGTGGAACTTAAAAAGTGGACACAGACTAAATGTCTATCAACTGATGAGTGGATTAGTACAAGGTGGTATATCCACACAATGGACTACTATTCGGCAATAAAAGGAAATGAAATATTTATAAATTCTACAACATGAGTAAACCTTGAAAAACATGCTAAGTGAAAGAATCCAGTCATAAAAGTTCACATATTGTATGATTCCATTGATAAGAATTTCCAGAATTGGCAACTCTACAGAGATAGAAAGTAGATCCTGGAGTGTGTGAAGGAGAAAAGGAAAGTGATTGCTAATGGGTACAGGGTTTTAGGGGAGGTGATAAAAATGTTTTAAAATGGATTGTGGTGATGGTTGCACAACTCTGTGAATATACTGAAAACCACTTAATTGTACACTTTAAATAGATGAATTGTTTAGATGTGAATTACATTTCAATAAAAATGTTATTAAAATATTAATGTGACTATTAACAGCTAAGTGATTCCTGTTAAAATTTAAAAAGTAAACTAAATACTCTTAATATTGGTATCTTTGTTAGTCCTGCTTGGTATATGATATAATTTTTATGCTAATGATCAAGTTGCACTAACTTATTTAACCCTTCCTATTATCTCACAGTAAAAATACATATATTTATTCACTCAACAAATTTATTCATTAAACTATATGGGATATCAAGAAATGTAACTCAACCAGGCTTAGTCCAGAAACTAAGAATCTAATGGGGGAGTTTAGCAAGTTATAGTAAATGTGTGTTGAACAGTGATAAAAATCAAGATGAGAAGTATCTGAAATGTGATACAGAAAACATTTCTGGAGTTTAATAGAAAAACAGCTGCCTCAACCAGCATGGACCCTGATGATCAGTGACTCTGGAGACCTACGTCTCTCGTCTAATCTAGCTATTAGCAAATAGTCATACTAAATGCCTCTTCCATGGACTTGCTTCCACTTCTGTAAAATGAAGTGGCCGGACTATGTCATAGCAAAAGTTCCTTCTATCTTCATAGTTCTAATATAAATGCTTAGACTTCATTTTTGGCCAGAGTAAGAAAATTAACTATTTTGTCTATAGTGGATATACGGCCAAGCTAAACTGTCAACGGAAAATGGCAAACTGATAGATAATAAGAGTAAATTATACATTTACTTTAACTGTTTAGTCATATCTACATTTTCCACACCCTACAAGGAAGGTGGTCCCAGGAGCATGACAATTTTCAATACATTTCAGTGAATTAACTGTCAGTTATTTTCATGTGAATATGGGGGGGAGAGGAGGGTCCTAATATATGGTGACAAGAGCAGATTTGACTTTGGGTGGTGGGCACACAGTGCAATATACAGATCTTGTAACATGGAAACTCACACCTGAAACCTATATGATCATGTCGACTGATGTCACCCCAATAAAATTAATTTTAAAAAATACAATTCTCAATTTAAAAAAATTCATTGTCCTTAATTTCACTTGTTTATAATAAATACCTGTGTTGACCTTTATAAGAGGTGAAATTTTTAAAAACACATTTTAGCAATAATTAGTTTAAAAACAAAGAATATAAATATTGTCTAATTCCACAGAAAATATACCATTAAATGATTTTGCACTGTTTTTTAAATGAGAAAAATTATTCTCAAGAAAAAGATAAAAATTATTCTATTAAGAAAAATGCACATTTTAGCATCTTTCACATTATTTAAGTACTTAGCATTGTTTATTAACACATTATCTTTAAAATTTCTTTGTACAAACTAGGAAGTTTTCAAGAAAATTAGGTAGTCAGTTAAATTCTTAAGTTTGATAACAATGACTGATTTTCAAGGAATATAGCTAGTTTTATATCTTAGCTTCAAGGTCTTATGAATCCATAGGTGTAACTTTAGCTGACAGTACCAAGGACATTCAGAACATATACTCAATTTCTGTGAAGTAAATTGTTTCATTCATGTGTTTATTGAATGTCTACCATGGATACACCAGGGATACAAATGAATAAAACACAATCCTTGCCCCAGAAGAACCTGAGAAGTTAATGTTAACCTCCATATGTCAGTTTGAAGGTAACAGGGATTTAACAGAAGAGGGAACATAATTCAGTCTGACAGCATGAAAGAAAGCTTGCCAGAGAAGGTGATGCTGGAACTTATAGAATATATACATAGGGGTTGACCAGTTGGTAGTCAAGTTAGAGGCAGAGGTCAGGTGGGAGGATGTATGGAGTGTGTATGTGTCTCATGTGTATATGCAGCCATTTCAAAGAAAAGGGAGAACATTCCAAAAACAAGGAAGCAGAGACTTGCATGCAAGCAACAGCATGGTTGTTTGGTTGTATGTGGAGGAGTACAAGCAATTCAGAGTAATTGCTACAGAAGCACAGATGATGAGGCTGGGAGGCCTCCTCTGATGACCATGGACTGGTCCACATACACCATGCCACTGAAATATTTTAAGAATGAAAATGACATGGTCGGGTTTCTGTGTTTGAGAGAATAACACCTGTCAGAGTAATATGTCAGCAAAGAGAAAATATCCAGTATTCCAAATCTGCAAGTCATATCTTCCCAAATACCTCCACCAGGAATTTACAAGGATATTATCAGCTAGAAATCCTTACCCTGAGCTAAACCATATATAAATCACAGATTCCATTTGAAAGTCTAAACTGGAAACCAGATGGGTCATCTAGTCCCAATCCCTCTGTATTTTAACATTTTTTTAAAAAATTATTGTTGACATTATTACAAATGTTTCCCATTTCACCTTCCCTTGTGCTCCCCTTCACCCTGCCCCCAACCCACACTATTATCTGTGTCCATGGGTTATGTATGTATGCATATATATGTTCTTTGGTTAATCTCTTTCCGTTCCCTCAACCCCCCTTCCCTCTGAGATCTGACACTCTGTTCTATGCACTGACCTATTTTGTTCATCAGTTTATTTTATTCATTCGATTCCACATATAAGTGAGATCATGTGATATTTGTCTTTAACTGGCTTATTGTGCTTAGCCTAAGACCTTTAATATCGTTAAATGAACCTCACCCATTCTACTTTACCACAGACCTCACAATTCCTTACTGTCATATTCACCACAAATTTCACACGTTTAAGTGGCCTGCTTGTCCTCTATGTTTACTTGTCCCTTACTATTCTAGTAAGAGGAAAGATGGAAAGCCAAATTCAAAGGAAGAACATTTTCCCTAAGTCTGAGAACAGAGCTGTCCATGTTCCAAACCTCCCTTCCACTGGAATCCCCACGATGGTCTTCTAAGAGCAAAATTGAAGGAAAAAAAATGAATTTTTAAATGCCCTCTACAGGGAAGAAGTCACAAATAACCTCTTGTGAATGATCACACCATTAACTCCAGCTGGTCATCTTGAAAACAGAAGTTGACAATCACAAGGGATGGACTGGTGAACATTCTTTGTCATTAATTCTTTGCCAACAATGTTAATGCCAAGAAGAAGGAGAAAGGACTAATCTCTATTGAAGGTGGTTAGTAATATCTTTATATCAAATGAATAGTATTTTTCTTCTTGCAAATAACCTATATCTATAATAATAAAAGCATAATATGCAAATCGACCGAATGGCCGAACAGCAGAACGACCTTCTGGACAAAGCCAGGGCTGCGAGGGCTGAGGCAGCCAGGGCTGCAAAGGCCTACTCTTGTACTAATTTCGTGCATCGGGCCTCCAGTTAAGTTATAATGCATGAAAAAAAGCTTCAGCAATTTTTTATGCTTTCTTCAAAATCTTTTCAGACATCAGATGAGAATAAAGGTTAGTTCTTTAAAAATTCAAGATAGGAAATTTATACTTCTTTAGAAAACTAATAAACATTCTTGGTCACTAAACTATATTTTTTATTGCATCTTGTTTAAAAATGTACAAATTGCTTTTCACTTCCTAGAGAATGTATAAGTGTATATGTTACCAAATTACTAGAGCACTTTCTTATAAAGTGTTATCTGTTCACAATGATGATACAGGAAACTCTGACATCTCCAAATGGTTGTGTTACAATCCCTCACAAACTATCTTGGCCTTCAAATTAACTCTTAAAAACCTAATCTAATTCCTGAGGGTTAGGGGTGGATGGTACTTAAGTCAATTGGAACTGCAACAATAAGAGGAATCCTACAACTTATAGTTTTCATCTGCAATTGTATCAATGACAAAGTGCTTCTTGTGATATCAGTCCCAGCTTTACACACAAAAGTTATCTGCCAAAATCATTCCTATTGTATTTCATATCTATAATCGTACAAGTTTTCTTCACTATTCATAAAAAAGAGAGACAAATGGCAGAGCTGTTGAGAGTATAGTTCCCCAGGGCTCTTCACAGTCATTCACTTTTTTCCTCTTTGTATCATCTTTGAAGTACAAACTGCATTTGATTCAAGATAAAGCACTTTTTAAAATTTTAACATGTAACTAAATGACATGTAAAATTTCCAATGAAATTTAGTTTTTGAAACTGTAAAAGGATCCCTAAATCAGTTTTAAAATAGTAGCTTTCCAAAATTCTGATAATGAAGAAATCTAAAAATACAAATGGAATGAACCCAGCCAGATTTCATAAATTTTAGTAATTTGTAGTTATGCTGATTTAAAGAAAAATCAATATATTAAAAAGTAATGTTTCTGCATACATCCTTTAATAAATACTTTTTGGAAACATGTAGTGGCAGAAAAATCTCTTAAACACAATAGACGATACATGCAGTACCCCCAAAATGCATAAACTCTAGCAGCACCAAGAGACTCTATCATCTAAACATTACAAGAATTAAAATATAATCAGTGCTTAAAATAGCCCATTTTTCATTCATATAATCAAACTATTATTAAAATTTATCAGTACAAAAATAGTTTCACAAGCTACTAATGTCTATATATCTGTTCAGAATGCTCAAATATGTAACAACAGTTATTTGTCATATTTATCATATATTACTGTATCTCTGAGGGTCATAAATTTATAATACACAAAATTAATAGTTTTAGTTTTCAATACTATATTTCAGTATTATATTCTAACAGCATGAGGATGCTATAAAATTAACTATTTCCAAGAGAATTTTAAATAGCTTTAAATCTTAAAAACAAAAAATCTTAGAATTTATTATTATTAAGAAATAACAAATAAATTTCAGAATTCCACAGAGTTGATGCTATGAAGCAAATAACAGTCCCTGGACTAAAAGAACAAAACCTTCCCCATATGTATATGCTAGTCTGTTAGTATATAGCTACTTTATTTAGTATATAGCTAACCTAAGACTACTGTCTCAAATGATATCCTGAACATTCAAGTGAGCCACAGTGTATACCTGCACAGTCTCAAAAGGATATTATCATTTAGTTTAAAAAGTAATTTTTAAGAAAAAAATGCCATTTAGATATAATTTAATATCATTTCCCATAAGAAATTAGTAAGCGTTTTCATCCTCATGATCTACTTCTTTTTCACATCCTTAAACTTTAAAAGCACTTAAGTAGATATTAATTTATTGAAACTTATTCAACGAGAATGTTTTTGCATAGTTTATGGCAAGGACATAAAACAGTACTATAGCACTTGACTGAGGAGTATTGAGCAGCCCATTCATTTTAAAATTTAGTTATGATGTATAATAAAAATATAAGAAATGAATAATTCAAGTAACCCTATAATGCCACTGAGTTAGAAAATAAAAAGTTGTATTAGCTTCATAAATAACTTTTATAAAAGTTCAAAAGTAATTTTAAAGAAGTATTTGTGGATGAAATTATATGTCTGAGATTTGCCTTAAAAATAATCGCAGAAGTGGAAGAGTCTGTAGGGATAGAAATGAAACAAGAATGACCATTTTTTCATAACTGTTAAGACTAGGTGATGTATGTGTTCATGGGAGTTCATAACAGTATTCTCTCTTTCATATAATTTTGAAAATTTGGATAGATTTAAAGAGTAACAAAAATGTTTGCTTATATCTTAAAGCTAAGTGGTATTTTTTTGAAAATACACAAAGCTAACAGAGTTTGTAAAGAACAAACTATAATTACATTACTAAAATGTTCAGGACCAAATGAAAATCAGGGTCTTCTTTTGATATGTTAACTCATGAGATTAAGGCATCAATTCTGAATTCTAAGAAGAGCAGAAATTGGCTAGCTAAGTAGCTATTACTATAATCAACTCTTAATTAACTTGACTGACTAGATCACTGTTCCCTATATCCTTCCTTTAAAAACAAAAACAAATAATAGAGATTTTAGCATTATGCTCCCTATTTATTAGTAAAATAGTATCAACCAGAACAGAAAAATGTTGGCAAAATATTTTTTTGCTATTCATTCTTTTCTGTTAAAATAAGTACGTACTGAGTAGGGAATATAGTCAATAATATTTTAATAACTATATATGGTGTCAGATGGGTACTAGAGTTATGGGGAAATCACTTCGTTATATAAATGTCTAATCACTATGTTGTACACCTGAAACTAATATAATATTGAATGTCAACTATAATTAAAAAATAAAAGGAAAACTTTTAATGTACTAAGGAAGAAAGACAAAATGGTCTAAATAAGCCTTAAAACAGATTTTAATTATCTTCCAGTGATCTTTTCTCTACACAGGATAATAAGAACAGTTAATCAACACATATAAATATGTACATTACTGAAACAAAATTTCTACTCTCTTTTTTTTAAAATCCTCACCCGAGGACATGCTTAGAGAGATAAAGGGGGGAGGGGAGAGAAGGGGAGTGGGGAGGAGAGAGAGACAGAGAGAGACATCGATTGATCGTCCTCTGCATGAGCACCAATAAAAGGGGGGAGGGGAGAGAAGGGGAGTGGGGAGGAGAGAGAGACAGAGAGAGACATCGATTGATCGTCCTCTGCATGAGCACCAATAGGGAATCGAACTGCAACCCATGTGCATGTTCCAACCGGGAATCGAACTGGCAGCCCTTTGGTGCACTGGATATTGCTCAACCAACAAAGCCACTCCAGCTGAGCTAAAGTTTCTACTCTTAATGTGAGCTTTACTCTGATGTTTCCTATTTGGCTTTATTATATTTCATTTTTCAGAATGCCATGAATAACCTAAATTAATTTTAAATTACCACAGTTTGAAAAATCCTAGATTATATAATCTCTGAGGTCTCTCCTGATATTTTGGGATTCTAACATTAACTACAATATACATCATCTTTTGTCTCCGGTAGAAATCAAAACAAGGTCAGAGAATAAGTCTAAAATCCTATAGCTAAAATGTTTTTACAATAATAAGAAAACTATAAGATTATGTAATGCTTTTAACACAATTAAAAGCTTAAATTGACCTGTTAAGTTTCACTTTCAGAACTCAAATATCTCCAGGGCTAATCATCTGATTACCAATCCCAGTTAGAAACTCCAAATACCAAGGATTAGCAAAACAATAAACATTCAGAAAACTTTTGGTTCATAAAGTAAACTAGAAATAGCATTTATAAATATTAAATAAAGAAATTCTATTTCTAAATGCTACACTATTCAATGCACATGACTTGACTGTTGCAAAGAAATCAAGTTTATAATTATACTCAGTGTAGTGAAGTCTATTTATTAAGTGGATATATTAAATATAATTTAATAGGAAAGGACATTTTCCTCCCTCAACATAAACATTTTTTTAAATTGCATACTAATCACATTGATCTTTAATTGTAATTGCATATTTTAAAAACCTGAATGTTTTACAAATCACAGTCTTCAGATCAGAACTAAAATTTTTCATGTGTTCAGTCATTTTTACAGCTACAGAAAAGAGAACATGCTTAATCTGCAATAGTAAAGCATGATCTCCATGATAATTCCAAGATATGTCTACTTGTGCAAATTAGCATTTTTTGGAAATAAATTAGAATAGCCTCACTGTCAAATAGTTTCTATCCATTCATTCCTTTAAAAAAACCTTACCTAATTTCTTCTTCCTGAGCCTGACCATGAAGTCCCTCAATGTTAGTCTCTAATATGTTCAATCCTATGCCCCTAATATCCAACAAGTTCAGTCAAAATTAAAGGCTCTTATAAAAAAGAGTTTGGAATATCTCACTTCACTATTCTTCTGAATATGCTGAAGAATTTGATTTTTAAAAAATTGGTCCAAAAAGAGATGCACAACAAGGAAAATTGTTTTCTTAATTTCAATGAAAACTACCCAGTCAAAAATTGCCAAAGAAGAGTAAAAATGAACTTTAAGACATCGACTGACAGGTATTTGTTTACATTTGCAATAATGCAGTTTCATAGACCTTTTTACATTCCCAAAATCCCACAATATGGCCCATAATTAATGTGACTGATTTGGAACACATGTAGGATAAACTGTACCTGCTTAAAGTATATCAAATTCTTTTTTAAAATTCAGAAGCATGTGAAGATTTATTTTCTGTTAGTTGGTGTGCAAAAATAATTCTCACATTAACAGGTTTATTCTAGACGTTACCCCAATAACTTGCTTCCTTCTGTGAAATCATACAGTGAGATCACCTCTAAGACTATGGTAAGCTTAAGTTCAGAGTAGGAAATTATTTTTAAAAAATTATAACCCTCAAGAACATACATGAAAATGGAAACCAGATTAACACAGGGAGCCTTTCAGCGACTGTGTTAGAAAATCAGAAGAGACTTACAAAAATACATATGCTGTCTCACTGAAAAATGATTTGTACTGTTATTAGCTCAGTAGCCCTTTTTTATATACAGATAAAGGAAATATTCATTCCTGCCCATCCAAGCAACTATAAATTATTAAAATCTTTTAGGTTAACAGAAACAGTTAAAAACATCTGACCTGGAATTTTCAACCAGGGTTATAACTTTGCAAGATTCATCCGAAACCCAAATAACTTTCCATGTTTACATATTTTACTGAATCATGATGGTTGAATTGAATTTGTACCTATGTGAAAATGGCAATGCATTCTGAGTCGGTTCAGCCCTTGACTCTGAGTTCTGGGTGACATCAGGTGTTCTTTCGTCGTCTGTCCCATTGATACTTTCTGGTGTTAAAGGAGACTGAAGATCCCCGCCTGCTGATTCCTTAAAAACAAAGGGATAAAAAAAGTGTTATACTTCTACTAAAAGACACAAGATCATCTTCAAGTTAAAACTGACTCTGATGTATGCTTACTTATGAACCATATTTCAATTAAAATTTAAATCAGACTTTAAAATGAAATTTGAAGGGGAAATAATTTTTTAAAGCAAAGCGACTCACAATAAAACTATCTGAAACCCTAACACAATTTAGAATATAGTTGTAAAGAACTGAAACACTTTGGGGCTTACATAAGCAACTAATTAGTTAGAATAAAAGATATTCAACGAATTGCTTGAAAAGAAAGAGAAGATGGCACAAAAATGCAAGAAGATGTGAGGTTTTATTTGGGAGGGTACGACAGAAAAGTGGAGAGAGAAATCTTCAAGAAGTTTTAACTTTTTTACCTACCCTACTTTTCAATTCTTGGAATTATTTAGAAAAACAGTCAGAAATACCTCTAAAACATACATAATGATGTCAGTGTATTTCAGCTTTTCTTGACTCCTACTCAAAATGGAATTATTTTTCTTCACAAAATTTCCTCTTATATCTACTTTTAATTGATCTGCCTATCAAGGTAAATGTAATGTATCCCTTAGGAAAATAAATGGAATTTAAAATGAAGCTCAAGCTGACACTTATTCTTGCATCTGCCATGATCAAATTATCCAAATTTGATATCAGAAATCAGAGTGAGGGGGTCATTTGATAAACTGTTAACCAGGTAAGGTTCTAGCATGAGATACTGAAAGAGCAGCTTGGTGGACCCCTTGTGATTGCTGGGAAATAGAACTTCATACCTGAAATATTAGGCTATTGTTAGGGAAGAAAACGAAAATATCACTAGGGAACTGGTTAGGTATGGTCATAATTTGTCAACTTAGAATACAAGATTTCCTAAAATAAAATCAAGGATAATATGTGTAATACAGGGAAATGCTTCTAATTAGGAAAAAACATAGAAGAATATAAGGAGATAGCCTACGTTATGATAATTTATATACTTTACATGAAAAATCTTGCACATGAAGTGCTGGGAAGAAATATGGAAAATATTGATGTGGTGAGACTTTTTTTTTTGAGGGGGCTTATGGTTTTACACCACCGAATGCATTTTATTTCACACTTAAATATAATTTAGCTAATAGTACCACAATGCTATAAATTATATAAGCTATCAAAGATCAAAAGATGACTCTCTTGATTCCACATTATCACTTAATTATTTTTTAAATATTAATGGAACCTCTATTTCAACCTTTAATTTCACTCATTAACTCTTTCTCCTGAATCCTCTTTGTTTCCACTAACAGTCAATGCATGGATAAAGTTCATAAGATAATATGCAACATAAAATTGTTTACAACAAAGTCAAATCATACTAAGGGAATAATGGGAACACTATCCAAAGTGACTCCTTCCAGGTCAATTATGGACAATATCATAAAAATGACAGAAAAATCTATTAATAGTACATTCAGATTTCTTTGCAAGTGCCAAGGGTTAGCTCTATTTTGAGAAAAAATATCCAGAAAATTGCAGGCAATTAATTATTGGTATAATTTATGTAAGAAAGACAACTTGGAATTCCAATCAATTCATATTCAAAGAAAAGGCTTCAACTCTAAATCAAAATATGGATGAGTAAATAAACATAATATTGAATTTTAATTTATAAATTTTAAAGAATCTTTTTAAAATTCTTCATTCACTGACTTCTTAGATTAACTCATCAACTACTAGTTTTGATTCCAACCGAAGAGAGCTTGTGCTGTATCCCCTCCTGTCCTCTCAACCTAACCCACTTTCCATCTGCTCTTCAACCTCAAGACTAACAATCTTTGGTTTTATTTCTCTCCAGACATCAGAAAGCCAATCATGTTAATTACACTCTCTCTAGCATCATCCCAATTTTCGGGTTTCCTTTACCTTTTATAACATCTATGTTGTCAATTTTAATTTCATATAAAATGAACCATCATTCCGTATTCTTATGTGCCCAAGCTACCAAGAGCTATGAGAGAAAATATACTGTTAAATATGTTGATTGGTGCCATGAAGATAATTTTGAGCTCTGACTTTAATTATGCTCTTGAAGTGCCGAGTAATCTTTACCTACTCCGTTTGACTCTTCTTTTTTTCTTTACCTAACAGCTGTTCCAAACCTCTGTTCAAGCCTTCTCTCTTTTTAGTTGTCCTTCCTCTTTCACAGAGAAACTAGAAATAAATTGGCATAGGCTTCCTCAATCTCCCTCTTATCTGTATCTGAATCCATTTTTATTCTTCCTTCCTGTCTCAGATAGAGTGGCTAATTTGTTTCCATCCTCCGCCCCTCACAACAGTACCTTCTGCATAATGCTCCATCTATGATCCCTTCCTTCTATTCTTCTCTTTCTCCTTCCTGACTCAATTTAAAAGTCTTAGACAAATGACAGCTAAATTGTTTTTCTAGACTCCACTGAAGAAAAACTTTGATAATATCTGATTATATAAACCTTTTATCTTCAATGCATATTCTGAGAAAAATACCTAACAAGTTAACTGGAATACAGTATTTTTACTATGAACCATATAAAAAATTTCAGGAGTAGAACCAATCATAACTCTTGATTTAATATAAAATTAACTGTTTATAAGATTTCCATGGAAACATAAGAACATAAGATCTTCCATAGAGGAAAATGTTCTAAGTTAATGTCTATTATTTAAAGAGTGATATAAAAGGAACTAACAACATGTAATTCAACCTATTCCTAAAGATGCAACCTTGATCAAGAAAACATTAAGATTATTGGTAATACTTTCAACAATAAAGAATCATTTTAAAAAAAGATTATCTGACATGATCGCACTTGGGAGTCTAAGAATGGGGAAGTGGATAACTTTGCTCTAAATGCCAGACTGCTTTCAGAGAGGTGGGATGGTTTGTCCATGGCACTGCTTCTCATAGTGTGGTCCCCAGACTGACAGCATCAGCATCTCTGGAAACTTGTTAGAAATGCACATTCCTGGGCCCTATCTCAGCCTCACCAAATCAGACTTCTTCCGGTGGGAACCAGCAACTTGTGTTTTAACAGCTCTTCCAGGGGATTCTGATGCAGGCTTTATTCAATTAAGGAATTTGTGTTTTTCTAAATAACTGTTATGTGCCAGATCCTATGTCGAGGCTTTACATCATTATCTTCACCATAGCAACCACATCACCAACAACAGCTGTTGACATTAAGCATTTACTATATGCCAAGCACTTTGTACTCCTCATTCAATTCTCACAAAACCCTATAAGAAGATAACTCTTCTTATTCCCATTTTATAGATTTTTAAAAAATAGTAACTTGCTTAAATCAGAAAACCAGATTCAAAAACAGTCTCTATTGCCATGATCGTATGACACTGGCATAATGTCATCCTATATAATAAAAGGCTAATATGCAAATTGTCCCCTCAACCGGGAGTTCGACTGGGAGTTCAACCCAGAGTTCGACCAGGGGGCGGGGCCGGCTGGCCAACCACCTGCGGGCCCTCCCCCTGGCCGGCCTGGCCCCAATCAGGGCCGGCCAGCCAGACCCCACCCGTACATGAATTCATGCATTGGACCTCTAGTCTGTTATATTAACGTTGCCATTATCATACTTGTTCCTCCCAACCATCCTATAAAACAAGTAATGAAATACTCGTGTTACGGATATATAAGCAATTTTAGCAAGATCACACAGTGACAGAAAAAGGATTTATGACTAAGCCTGTCAGACTTGAACACCCATACTCTTAACCACTTGTTTATCCCTCCTCAAACAAAAACAAAAGCTATGCCTAAGAGTTTATTATTATTAATTATCCCATATAACCTTCTGATCCTTTTGCTAAATTCATGAGTCATATTCTATTCTCCAGGCAGAGCGTTAATTTAGCAGGTTGGGTTAAACCACTGAGAACCAAGCTCTATTCTCTAGCTGAATAGGATCGGAGTAGCCAGTGTTCAAACACTGCAAACTAAAACAAATATTAATGACACCTGTAATGGACTGTCACAAAAAGGGGAGAAAAGAGAAGTGAAAAGAAATACTTTTTCTTTTCTTTTTTTTTCACTATTTCTCTGGCTTCAATTAACAATCAAACTTCAAATATTTTGAAAAGATTAATTGATGTCAATATATTTTGGCTCTCAAATACTGATGAGCTTATGGTATGTCTTGGATATATCCCTTCAATGAATGTAAAGGCTTAAAGACACTCCTTCCACCAAAGAGGAGCAGGTATCTTAGCAACCTGTAGTAGTTCATGGCCAATTAAACAAAAGCAAGTTATGATTGGAGAAACAGAAACTAAGTACAAAGGCAAAATGTAATCTATTATAGTTTCATTGGAATCATTTGAGTATTCTCTTACACTACAATCATTCACCCGAGTAACTGACCTTCCCAGCACGTATTGGTACTAAATTTTAAATAGGCTTTTATGCTTAAAAGTATCACTATACCATCAGAGCACTCAGGGAAGATAGATTCAAAGGAAATTTCAAAATTATCATTCATGTTTTTCCTGGTCAGTGTTAGTACAGAGATAGTATACTGAAGCTTCAATCCATTTAGTCTGTGAGGAAATATGTACTTTAAGCATACTTAAGAGAGCTTTCCTTTCCTTTAAAAAAAAATACACACCCAAAACTCTTTACACCAGTAGGGTTTGCCAAATAGAGTTTGGTGCCAGGTTGGGGAAGAAAGTGAATAGTGAAAGTTTTCTAAAATGTTCCAATCATTTGGCTAGTCACTAAATTCCAAGGCAATTTCTATTTACTTCCTCAAGGAAGTTTTATGTAAATCTGCTACTACTGACATCATTCCAGAGAAACATTTGTACATCTGATCTTCATAAAACTCCCAAGGAAACTTCAAAAATAATTACTAAAGAGAAAAAGCACAAAACTGAACTCTACTCCTGTTTTCCTGAGCCTCCCCCGTCTTTGTCTCCTCTAGTAGCTGCACCTCAGTGACTAGCACAGAACACAAACAACAGGTCAGTCTATGCTCTATATGTACGATTGTTTTTTAAGTTGTATCCACATTTTAAAAATCTGCGTTTTAATTGCTAAGCTAATCCCTCCCCACCCCCAGATTCTTGTAGACACTGGCATATAGGACAAACACCTTTCTTTCTTGACTAGTACAGATGAACTAAAGGGTACATTTCTGTGTTCACTTTGAAAATTATCTTAATTTTGCCATTATGTTCTTAAGTTTGACTCTGGCATAAAGGATATCATCTAAAATGAACAAGGCTCATAAATAAGAATGGAAATTAAATACCCACCTGTGAAGGTGTACTGGTAAGTTCCATCTTTTCTTGTGATTTCTCCTTTGCTAGTCGAGCGGCTTCTTTAAATTCCTGAAACTTTTCTGCAAACTGAATGTATAAAGACTATATACATTAACCAAATAAAAATAAGTTGCAATGCTCACTTTTACCTTAATTTTCTTTTATCGTTTCTATAACTGACTCTTATGCATGCAACCTACCCCTCAAATCAATTATAAGTATAATATGAAAATGACAAAAAAAGAAACCAAATACCAAAACATATGTATACTGCAAAGTACATTGACAAATCTCATTCAAAAACATCATAACATAACTAAGTTAGAATCTGGTGTCAGCTAGCTTACCTAAGTCCTTCCTTGGTTTTTCATATATACTTTACTAAAACGGGCGGGGGTTGGGGGGGTACACATCGGGAGAGGAATCAGTAAAGATGGGCATACCATGTTTGTTTATCATGGAAAAAAGGGAATCTCTTAAGTATCAACTCCTAAACATCTCAGTATCTGGAGCATGCTCTTAACTTTTACTATAATATAAACTCTTGTATTATGAAGGTATTTTATTTTCAACAATACAAACAGCAACATTTACTATTACCACTAACTGGCATTAATAAAACTTCATTTCTAAAGACTCCTAAACAGCCAATGTACAGCAGCAGAAGGAATAATATGTCTCCACAAAGGTCTTTCAGATTGGTAACAATTTAAAAAATTACTGTACATAAAATGCTAATTCTTAGGAACTCACAGAAATCTATAAACGTCACAGCCACAAATACTACCTTATCTATGTGTTGAAAGTAGATACTAGTTTACCACTATTCTCAGGGAGAGTAAGTTATGGCTACAAAATAACCAAATTTAAAAACCTAAAATCTCTTTTTCTTGGCCGGGTGGCCTGGTTGGAGCATCGTCACGTACAACAAAAGGTTTCAGGTTCGATTCCCAATCAGGGCACATACCTAGGTTGCTGGTTCAATTCCCGGTCGGGTGCATATAGGAGACAACCAAACTCACTCTCTCTCTCTCTCTCTCTCTCTCTCTCGTATAGGAGACAACCAAACTCACTCACTCTCTCTCTCTCTCTCTCTCTCTCTCTCTCTAATAAATAAAAAGCATATCCTGTGAGGACAAAAAAAACACACCAAAAAAACAAAACAAAAAAAACCCTAAAATCTCTATGCAATTTAAACTACTTGGTTAAAGTTGGTAATAAAAATATGAAATGATCGTTCTCTCCTCAAACCCCATAAGCCAACCCTGATTTCATTTCTGTCTTGGGAAGGAAAGCTTTGGTAGGAAAGGCTCATGATACTCTGATGTGCCTTTGGGAGATAGAGGAGGATCAAAATTAGAGTTGTCATTGCAACTTTTCCTTTTTGCTTTAAATCTTTCACCCCCTCCTACAACTTGTAGATCTGGGAAGTGAATCTCTATACTATACTTTAGTTCCTGTGCTAATTAAACAGAACATCTCCTTACAGGAAAAAAAAAACAAAACTGAATACAAAGCTTGAAAGGCCTAATTCATGTTGGTGGAATTAATTAACCATAATTAATTTCTCTTTATATAATCTGTAGTACAGAAAGCTTTTCTTACACTCATTTAGCATTCCAAAGTAGTTAATGTTTAAAACCCTTCTCAACTTCACAAAGACCTATGCTATTGCTAATTTTTAAAGACTTAAGTTTCCATGATAACAAAATACAACGCAGGAAGCGCTAAAGCATAGCTGTAACTTTTCTCATACATCATCCTTAACGAACCACCCTGTTCTAATACTGCCACTCTCCCTTACTTTGAGAGGCCTCTGTCTACAATTGCCTTCAGGGGCTTCTCCAACCCCTTGCATTCACTTATATATTTTAATGATAAAACAAGTCAGAATATTTACATGTTTGCTTCATTTATATAAAATATTATACACTCCATAGGGTCCTTTACAGTCTATAAAGCATCCACATTAGACTTCAAGGTTAGTCTCTTCAGAATGCTTTGGGACAAAGCATTCTGAAGAGATTAACTATAAACTCTTGGAGCCAAATCTAGTGAATAAAAACCTGGACTTGGCTCTGAGAGCTAATAGGTTGTTTCCTGATAGTCAACCCACATGCAAAATACTAGAATTCACTACTGGTAAGGTTGGTCAAAAATATATGCTAATTTTAAGAAAGGAAAATAAAATTCTTGAAATATAAAAGCCATTCCCAGAAAAGAAGATCAAATGAGAGGAGACAGTATAATTGAACAGAATTTAATAAACGATTCCTTTATTACATTAGCTACTTTCCCACTAACCTGAAAGACACAATGAAAAACTTAATATATGGTCAAAATTACTTAAGCTCAAAAATCATTTCATGCAAGTTTAGTGAAGATATTAAGCCACATTTTAGTTCCTGTGCTAACCAAAAATTCAGCAAGTGGAATATAATTATAGTTTTATTTTATTCTTGCTATAGTCTGTAATGAATGGTTCCAAAAGAAAAGTTCTAAGGTTCTGAGTAATGGCAAAAGTATTAGAATAAACGTATAATTTCCTAAGGGAATTATTTATGGAGGGACAATGCTCGGCCAGATACCTGTGTCCCTGTTATGTTGAAATACTTTGAATCTAAAACTCATACCTCTACTACAGTTCAAGTAATGTATTCAGAGAATTAGATTGGTGTAAGAGAAATCAAAACAAGTAACTTGGTTGTTTTAATTATCCTATAAAGAATGACTTACAATCACCAAGGCAAAAGTTAAAATAGTCTAAAAATTGAGCTTCAAACTGCAATTTATGAAAAAGATAACATTTGAAAACAAGTGTTAAGGAATGTTTACAACTAAAACAAAAGGAAACAAAGTAGCTTATTTCATACTTATTCCTTACATACTCTTTCCATGTGACATCCACTGAACTAACAGTAACCTCAAGTCAATAAATATTCACAAAAAGTGTAAGACTTTTAAAAAGAATCTGAATGACCCCAACTATTTGAAGTCTCAAGCCATGAGATCCTGTGTACACTAAAACACATGTAAAATGTTTCAAATGTAGGGTTGTCCTTCTAACTGAATGCTTCAGAGAAGTTTTCAGCATAAATCTTTGGGTCTGGTGAGCGTAAAATTTGAAGAGCAAAAGTGAGCAATACTCATTTTCTTCATCATCTTAGGGAGATAGTTTCCTCTTTTCCTTACACACTCTTTCCATGCGACAGCCACAGACTCAAGGTGTGAACACTGCTTGACTTGGCTTATAGGCAGGACAACTGTTTTGTTTCCTGGTGATGGTCTGTATTATATTGGCTTTTCTGGCCACAGTACTTCACTTGGTTAGTATTTCCCAAGAACTCCTCATAGTATCTATGGGGTCTCTGTATTGCATCAGAGAGCTCAGAGTAATTCTGACCCAGACAATGCACAGCTTTCCCTAAACATAGTGATTTATATGTGTCTGCTGTCACGTCAGAAAGTTGAAATATATACCATTATCAGCTTGAGTTTTCACAATTCCTAAGAGCTTGGTGTCTACCTATCTTGCAGACCATCTCCAACTAAGGATGTAAAGTCATGAGCAAAGTCCATTCTGAAGTGGTAATTCACATGTTTTATTTCCTATCATACACACAGTTAACTATGCAAAGCCTTCTCAATCAGCGGTGACTATTTTTAATGTGTGCAATGAATTTTCCAATTGACAATAGAATCCAATGATCTCTTCCTGCTTTAAAATTACAACAGTTCTGAGAATATTAAACAAATTTCTCCTATATATTTTACACTCTCCATTTGCTACTATATATTTAAGATATCTGACCTGAAGACGAAGATTTCCACTGAGATCTGATGAATTAACTTACTTTTGAAAGATGATGCTCAGAGGAGAATCCCAGTCCATAAACAGTGTTTGCCCGGCTATCGGCCCACTGGCCAAACTTCTGAGATGTTTTCGTAAATGTCATGTTTGGGGTGATGGTGCTATTAATTATTGCCTGAAAAATAAAACAAGTATGAGTAACCTGCCCAAAATTAGCAAACAGACATTTAAACACAGAATTATTTCGTTACATAAAAACTTAGGATTCTTAATGAGCCAGTACATTAAATATACAGTATAGTTACAGAAATAGTTTATATTATTGCAAGCGACAGAGTGGAAATAAGGTAACTACTAAAACTATAAATATAATGGCAATCTATCAAAAATTTCAATACCTTACAGTCAAAATAAGTTTTCTTATGATGCAAAAAATTTTAAAGAGCTTTTAGTGTAATTAATTTCTTCCCTTTGAACATTTAGGGTCAATATCTATTAATTTTGTTTTAATTTTATTTAATATCTATTAATTTTGGTGATAGTCACTAAAAGCAAGTAAGTTTTAATAGTTATTTCTTTAAAATAGTTAGTTCCCACTCTCCAAAAAATCTTTCAAAAACGAATACATCAATAGGACAAATTTTCTATTTGTACACGAATTTTCTAAAATGCATAATCAACAATTTTCCAAAACCTGACTTACCTGAAATATATCATGATAAAGAAAAGACTTTCAATCATTTAGTATTTTTCCTTTACTCAAGGGAAAAACAAACCCCTAAATACATACTTTATTTCTTTTCTGATAAAGTGGTATAAATTCATGATCTTGAGAATCACTATCATTTCTGTTTAACACATAGTTTCTTAGAAAACTAGTATTTTAGTATGTTATTAAATATTAACTTTGGTGATCACTAAAATTATAACATATTAACTTAAATTCATTTCCTCTGTCAGTAAAGTTTAATGCCCTCCAAAAATTGAGATTACAAAGTGATTCAATAATAATAAAAATGCGCATGTGATCACATTCATAAGTGGTTTTCTGGAAAATTATTAAATATGGAATGAAAATCAAGCATTTTTAGAACAAAGCTAAATGTTTACCATGTGAACAACTGTATAATGTAAATATTTATGAGCTAAGCAGGTACTGGTGAAGTTACAATAATGAATGTATGACACCTGCCTGCTAAAGAAGACAGTAGAAGAGAGAGTGGTCCCTTGCTTTCTCTTACAGACAGTAGAAGTGTTACCTGTTGTTATATGGAGCCCTTGTCCTTGATTAAGCTTTTTTGTTTACCTCTTACAAAATTTATATACTCATATACCTCCTTACTCTTCAATTCAAAAGCTGCTTTTCCTAGCATGTCATTTTAGATCCTGTAAAATGTGGCTAATAACTGCACTAATTTGCGAGATTGTCATCAAATGGAAAGACTGAATGGAAAAGAATATACAATAGTCCCCCTATATCCAGTTTCCATTACCTGTGGACAACAGAAGTCTGAAATATTATATAGAAAATTCCCAGAAATAAACAATTTATAAGTTTAAGTTGCATGCTGTTCTGAGTAGTATGATGAAATCTCTCACTGTCCTGTCTTGCCTTTGAATCATGCCTCCTGAGTCATGCCTTTGTCCAGCATTAGCCACACTGCATATGCTACCTGCCCATAGTCACTTAGTGCCTGTGTAGGTTATCAGGCTGACTGTCGAATGTCACACTGTGTTCAAGTGACCTTTATTTCACTTAATAATGGCCCCAAAGCACAAGAGTAGTGACACTGGCAATTTGAATATACCAAAGAAAAAGTATGTTTGTACAGGAAAAAATTCAGTTCTATCTGCACTTTCAGGTATCCACTCACAGTCTTGGAAGTATTTCCTGTGGATAAGGGGGAACTACTGCATTAATTTACTAAGGACTCATTTGGTTATTCAACTATTTTATTGAGTACCTATTAATGTCAAGCACAATTCTATAAACTTGAGATACAACAAGAGGCAGTATGATTGTGGATCACATTCTAGAACAAAAAGCATCAGTCAATGACCACGTAAATAAATAGCTGACCAATTTTCCATGAGTGGTGAGTGCTTATGAAGACCATAAGACCAGGATATGATAGAAACTGAAAGGCTAGACAGCCAGGACTGTCAGGCACTACTTTAGATCCCCTGGTCCTGGAGTATTCCCTGAGGAAGGCACATTTGTGTTTTCAAGAAGAGAAGGGCATTTAACATGTTACCCTAATTAACTCAGAAAGTGAGATGGCGATAGGGGTTACAGGCAGCTGAGGAAACCCACCCATGTGCTGTTGGTACTGACCTTCAGTTTTAACTATTTCAAATGAACTTTTTTCTACTTTTCAGTTTAAGAGTTCTGTTTTAATTCTCATTCTGAACATTTCCTTAAAAATATATTTTATTAGACTTCCTTGAATAGAATGCTACAATAAATCCATTTAAAAGAAAAAAAATTAGCTCTATAAAATAAACATGTCTCACCCTAACCGGTTTGGTTCAGTGGATAGAGCGTCAGCCTGCGGACTGAAAGGTCCCAGGTTCGATTCCGGCCAAGGGCATGTACCTTGGTTGCAGGCACATCCCCAGTGGGAGGTGTGCAGGAGGCAGCTGATCGATGTTTCTCTCTCATCAATGTTTCTAACTCTCTATCCCTCTCCCTTCCTCTCTGTGAAAAATCAATAAAATATATTTAAAAAAAATAAAAAATAAACATGTCTCTCAATCCCAAAGTTCTTGTCCTTTCAAGGAGAAGAGTTAGAAATGCTGTGTTATTACAGATCATGTAGTCCCTGATCCTGGCCCCTGGCCACACTGATGTCTCTGCAAACTGTATATGCACAGTAAAAGCACATTTTCTAGTCAGGGCACCTAAGGCCTTCTCAACTGATCACGCTGTGCAGAAACAGAAGTGAGGGTGGTAAGAAAAACACTCATTTAGCTGCATCAAATAAACCAGTAGTGCTTATAAAAAACAAATAAAAACCCCCCGATAACTCCTGCAGGGAACTGCAGTGGTTAACAGCATCAGCTTAGAAAGCTAACTAGAAAGTAGAAAATGTGATAGAAAAATGTAATTGCTACAGAGGGTAGATTTTATTAAAAGAAACGAAACAAAAACTTTTTCATAAGAGTTATTTAAGAGCCTAAAAATTACAAGCTGCAAAGTATACTCAAAAATAAAAATGCCAGAAGCAATAGTTCATATTGCTTCAGAAGGAAGACACACGAGGATTACTTAATCACATAGTACATGAGACTACTTCAGTTTAACTTTATTTTTTATACCATTTAACTCTCCTGTCTAATAAAATGACATTTTATCTGTGGTTTGGGCCAAGAGAGAAACACACATTATAGAGAACTAAAGATTCGAATCAGGGAAAAGAAATAAATTAACATTCTAGAATCTAAATTAATAATAATTAATATCTGTTAATTTCACTAAATACTTATAAAATATGACAAAATTGTTCTTCATTAAAAAAAAAAACACTTTCAGACTTGTATGCATGCATATAAGCACAACCAACAGTCGCAGGACACTGGGGGTGCAGGGGAGAGGGGGGACGAGGGCAAATGCTGGGACATAGGGGAGGCCGGGGGGAGGTCAGTGGGGGGAAAAAAAAGGAGACATATGTACTACTATTTGTAACACCTTAAACAATAAAATTAAATTTAAAAAAACCTTCACAGAAATTAACTATTTCAATTTCCCAAGTCCTTTAAATCCTCCAAATGAAAATAGGATCAATTATTCAAATAAATACAAGTTAGTCACTTGTGAACCGAAGTACAAATAGCCCCTGGGTACTATAATCTAGTTAATGAGACAGGAAATGCGCACACAGTAAAGACTGAAGTTTGAGCATTAAATTAGATTTTTCTTTTATTCCCCCAAACCACTAAGTACTACATAATTAATAGCTTAATAATATTAATAATGGTAACAGTAAGAGTTGTGTTTGTATAGGGATTACTATACACCCTTGGAGGGCTTTTGCCTAAATGTATTTCATCTTCACAACAATCCCACGGTATGATGACGTAGACAACTTACTAATTCATTTTCACAGATGAGAAAACTGAGGCACTGAGACATTAAGTATCTTGCTCTAGGCCAAATGGCTTATAAGTAGTAGAGCAAAAATTCAAACCAGACAGTCTGGCTATATAGTCTGTGTCCTTAACCCCTAAACTAAATTGCTAAAATTTCTGAGAATAGAAAGGCCTCATGGCTTCATGAACGCTTGAAGAAAAAGAACGGAGCCCTCATTCTACACACTTTACATCCAGAATATGATGCTTGGCATTTCTTTATCTTCATGTGTTGTTCAAAATTCACTGATGAAAAAGTGGTATCCATCAGGCACTGACCTAAGTGTTTTTGCAGATATTAACTCATTTAATCCTTACAATTTCAAGCACTGAGGTGAGAACAATGAAGCTCAGAGAGGTAATTTGCCCAAAGTCAAAATCTTAGTAGATGGTATAGTTGAGATGTGAAATCAGGTAGTCTATGCTCTGAAATATTAGACTATCTGCCTCTCCTAAAAATAAAAATGTAGGAACTGTCCATATGCTTCTTTCTGAATGAGGGATGCTCAGAATAAACTTTAATATTGATATTGACAGACTTCATATGATTTAGGGATTTTGAACAGCATACTAACCTATGAGAGTAGAAATTGCATCCACCCTATTCAACACTATATTTGTAGCCCCTAGCAAAATGCCTGACATATAACAGATAATCAATGAATATTTCCCAAATAAAACTGACCTCAGATTTGTAGAATATTTTGACATGTAATTTAGTATATAAGGTGATTAATCCAAATAATTTAGTGGACAAAAAATGTCGCTACCTTAAAAATGACCAATGTTGGCCCAGCCAACGTGGCTCAGTGGTTGAGCATCAACCTATGAATCAGGAGGTCAAGGTTTGATTCCTGGTCAGGGCACATGCACAGGTTTCAGATTTAATCCCCAGTGTGGGGCATGCAGGAGACAGCCGATCAATGATTCTCTCTCATCATTGATGTTTCTATCTCTCTCTCCCTCTCCCTTCCTCTCTGAAATCAATAAAAAAAAGTATTTTTTTAAATGATCAATTTTGTTTTTTAAAGTTTTAAAATCTCTCAATATTTTAATAAAGATAAAATTCCTCTAAAACTGAGATGCTATACTGTATAAAGCAAAATAGCAAGATTATTTAAAATAAATGTAACTTACCTTTGAGCCATCTAAACTGATTATCCTATAGACATTTCTTGTGCTGTCATAGAAATAAGACACAGTAACTGCGTGCTTGCTGGTGGGTACCCAGTTCTTCTTTGTGTTTGGGTCAATCTGGAAGACATGAGCACGAGTGCTGAAGATGGGTTGTTCCCTGTGGGGGAGAAAATAAAATGACACTCTGAAACCAGCCAATTTTATTCCACTGGACAATAAAACATGAAAACTATGAGGATGACCCCACTTAACCAAAAACTCCCCACATCCTGAAAACAAGAGAAACTTTCAAATTTGAATATTCTAAGTATTCAATCAGAAGCTTCTTTAAAACAATGACAGTCAATCCTCATTATTGAAGATTCTGTACTTGCAAATTTGCCTACTCAACAAAATGTATTTGTAACCCCAAAAGCAATGCCTGAGGTCCTTTCTTGGTATTCTGCAGTGGAAAAATGTGCGTCCTTGGAAAAGCATGTTTCCATCTGACGCTGATCAAGGCAACACTCAGCCCTGCTGTTTCAGCTCTCATACCATAATCAAGTGTCCTTTTTTTGTGATCTATTTAGCACCGGGCATTTTGCATTTTTGTGCTTTCTGTTGGTGCATTCCCTGTTTAAAATGGCCCCCCAAGCATAGTGCTCAAGTGCTATCTGTTCCTGGGGCAAGAGGCTGTGATGTGCCCTATGGAGTAAACATATGTTAGATAAGCTTTGCTCAGGCATGAGTTACAGTGCTAATGGCCTTGAGTTCAATGGTAATGAATCAAAAATATATATTAAATAAAGTATCTTTAAACAGAAACACATAAAACAAACTTATGTATTGATGGGTTGATGAAAATGTTACGACAGAGGCTCACAGGGACCCTATATTCCCCCTAGGAGCAATGGGTCAAAATTCACAACTTCAGTGTTTGTGGAGCCTTTGTAAGAACATAACTATTGTGAATAATGAGAACTGACTATGCCTTGTTAAAATATACATCTTCTACTTGACCCTCACTAGGTTAAAGGTTGTTACCCATTTAAAACTACATTATTCTGGTAATAGGTTAATAACTTACTGAGAAAGTTTACATCAGTATAATCTCTATATTGAAAAGTATATGAAAAACTAAGTGGCTCACCACAACAGTATCTTTTAATTAGATCAAGTAGTGCCTTAAAGATGTACAAGAGATTTTAAAAATTATAACTTCAAGAACCAAAACTATTAAAACATTAAAATATTTAAAAATATATTCAAAATATGATGATTACAGATTTTTTACAGTCTGAGATTGTCTGTATATAATAGAAGCATTATAATGCAAAATTTTCCAAGTTCTGAGTCCCCCAAAATAACACCTTTCTTTCCTAAAGCAGATTAAGGTCCTAAAGAGAAGTTTAACTGGTATTTTTTAATAGTTAAAGTTAAAGTTAAAAGTTTTAATTTTAAAGAAAGGAAAGGAGAGTGTGGAAAAAAGAAATTAAAAGACAAGCAGGACAAATCTGGGTCCTTGACAAAACGGCTCTTCAGATAAATAAAGGGCAGTGTGTCACGTGTCCCCTATGATCTCCTTCTGTCCTTGGAGAGCAGGTGTGAAAGGAGGGACTTCCCTGTAGGTCACCTGGCTCTTCCCAGTTTTGTTTCTGGAAACCTCTATAACAACTTTTCTTATTTAGAACATCTCTTTTGAAAGGAAGTGATATATTTTATGCCACTCCCTAAAAAGTGACAGAAAGTCATCATTTCTGGCTTAACTGCCATCATATATGGATTTCTTCAATAAATAAACTTTAACAATCTTGCACTGTGACAGAATAAAGAATTCTTCTGAATTGGGAGGTCTTATTCATTCCCTTTCCCCATCCTCAATCCTTAACTTTCAGTAAGGCTGTGCTACACTTGAGTTATCTTCCCAAAGCACCGCAGCCTCTAGTTTTCATTTTTTGCCTTTTAATTAAAGTCCCCAGTATAAATGGACTTGGTCGGACTGAGTGTGACTAATTCCAATTCACAAAATCTACTCACACAAAACTGTCTGTATTAAGGCATATAAGGAAGAGAATGGAACACTCTAGTTTTTACCGACTTGATTTAAAAAAAATTTTTTTTATTTAACCGGGGTAAATTTCTAAATAGTGCATGCTGGTAATTATAGAAATGTGTTCTAAAAAGTGTATTTTCTAAAAAACTAAAGTAGTTGTTAACACAATATTGCTTTTGCACTCAACAAATTCTTATTCCATGCAAATGCAATGTTTTGAGTCCAGTAAAAAAAATTCCCACATCACATTAATTCACTCAATTTAATTAATCTGCACAATTAATCCACAGTCTAATTCTCTTCTAAATAAAAATCTTTAGAGTAAACTACTATTTTACAAGCAAATGACATTTGATATAAATGAAATACACTGCTTTCTTCAATTCTCTCTGAATGGCTGATTTCTTAAAGAAAGTTATAGTACAAGATTTCTGTAGCCAAAAGCCTACCAAGTTTAAACGATAAAAACTAAAAAAAATAATAATAATAATTTGACAGGGAACAGAATTCCTGTAAGTAATGAGGATGTTACTATATCACTTAGGGCATACTAATAAATGATGCAAACTTTCATTGACTATCTACTACATGCAAAAAACTGAGAGATGGTCCCCACCCTTAAAAAATTCAATTTGGTGAGGGAAGATAGATATGTTTAGAAATAAAATGCTCTTTCTCATGATATTCTCTTAAAGTGACTCAGGGCTACCATGGAGAAATTGATGCCTAAGTAGTGTTTGAAACAAAGTATGGCACAATGGTAAGAAGGCTCAGCACATTGGCCTGTGTAGCAAGAACTGTAGTGATTATGAGTGACTTTGAAAAATAAGGCTAAATATAAAGAGAAGCCAGCTCACAAGGGTCCTGGCTGGAGGCTACTGAAAGATGTAAATACAGAACAGCTTTGCCTTTTAGAAAGATAAATTTGGCATCACTGAAGAGGGTGGATTGGGAAGAAAGAACATCAGAGAAAAGCAGGCTAGTCAAAACCATACAAAAAATAGGAGGTAGGAGTGGGATGAAGATATGAGGAAGGATTCAAGGTAAATTTAGAAAGTAGAATCAATAAGGTTAAGTAACAGATTAGACATGGGCAATGGTTCTCAAATAGGGGTGGTTTGTTCCTCAAGGGACATTTCAAAACATCTGGAGACATTTTTGGTTGGCCCAACTGAAGGAGATTATTATTAGCACCTAAGGAGGAGAAGCCAGGGCTGGTTGCTAAACATCTTCAATGCACAGGACAGCCCCACACAACAAAAAAGTATCCAGCCAAAACTGCCAATAGTGCCAGGGCTGAGAAATCCTAACGTAGGAGATGAAGGAAGGATCTGAGTCTCTCTCTCTCTTGGGTTTCTGGCTTGGATGACTGAAAAGAAGACAATGTCACTGGCCAGGATGGGAAACAGAAAGTAAAGCCTGGGACTGGCAGGACAGCAGGGAGAGGATGAGCTCAGTTTTGACTAAGTTCAGGGCCCTTGCATGTAAAACTGTCAGCACAGGAACTTAAAAATATTAGGCTGGGGCTCAGCAGAGAAAACCAAGCTGGAGTGAAAAGTGTGGGGAATCATCAAGAGATCTTATCATGGCCTTGGCCAGCTAGCTCAGTTGGTTAGAGCGCACGGTATAAAAGTGTTCTATTACTCATACAGAGGAATAAAGGGAAAGTAGGAGAGAAGCACAAATCCAAACATGCCTAACTGCAGGCCTGAAGTGCTGAAGATACATTCACCTCCTGGTGAAAACACTCTCCCCTTCCTGAGCCGTAAGTACACAGGAAGTAAGAGAAAAAACATTCTATCTTCAGCTTGGTTTTTAGACACTGACGTGGCAAGAGAAGGTGGACAATACCTGTTGAGGCCAAAAGGACACGAGCAAGGGTAAGACAAGGAGTGGACAGACACTAATGACCATGTAACTTCAGACGGAATGCCTGAAGAATTTACTTTCAGTGCCAATGTGAGGGCACAGCAAGTCCTTCAGACAAGCTGAAGCTCAAGCACTAAAGTTTCTTCAAAAGAATTGTGCTGTGCAAATTAATAATATAAATTGTAGTTCCACTGAGTATCAGGGAACCAGTTTAACTGCCCCCTGCCCAACCCTCCAATGCAAAGATTGTGACTGCATGTTACTATGTATTCCTACTACCATGTTATATGGTTAACAGCTGTTTGCTTATACATTTAGCTTTTTTTAAACACATGCTTACTTTAAGAAAGCAAAGATTATTCTAATGGCTACCCAACACATAGTTGTACTGCAAGAACTCCATCTAGTGATGAACCAAAAACATAGCAGGCATATGTTTTTTAAAACTTCCGTATATAGAAATACGAAATTGTCATGTTGCTATAACACAGGTATATGGACATAAAATGTGACACTACCAACTGCAAAATGTCTTTTCTGGAAGTATTTTTTAAAATTGTATGATCCGAACTCCTTCATCTTTTATTTGGTTAAATGCACATTCAAATGAAAGATTTAGAAAATAATTGTCTGCATCACAACTGAGCATAAAAAATATTTTCAGTGAAAAAAAGTAAAGGGATTAAGAAGTAAAAATTGTCTGTTATAAAATAGTCACAGGGATGTAAAGTACAGCATAAGGAATATAATCAATAATATTGTAATAACTGTATGGTGTTAGGTGGGTACAAGCCTTACACAGGGGACCACTTCATAAATATCTGAGCACTATGCTGCACACCTGAACTAATGTAATACTGAATGTCAACTGTAATTTAAAAATTTAAATAAAGAAATACTTTTATGACATTAAGTTGTTAATTGGCATATCTGAAGAAAATATCAAATAAATTAAAATTTTCCATTTGGAATTTAAGATTATCTATAATAATAAAAGCATAATATGCTAATTAGACCAGACAGCCGAATGACCTTCTGGACAACCTTCTGGGTGAAGCCAGGGCTGTGAGGGCCGAGGCAAGCTGCTGCAGCTGTGAGGGCTGAGCCCCTTGCATGAATTTCGTGCATCGGGCCTCTAGTTAAATTATAAAACTATACTTAAACATAAGAATACTGTTTATATTCCTTATATACTATCCCTTATTTTAAAAGTAATTTTTACTCATCTCAGTCCTTTCATTAGGTCAAAGAAATTCCAATACTTATTTACCTTGGGCACTTTAATAAGTAGCTACATTTAAAAGATCAGGGATATGCAGAAATTCATTGTAAAGAGCAAGCAAATTCACTCAATATATACATTTAAGCAACATCTTCAATGCTGAAGAACCTGGCTTGCTATTTATTAAATAACTGCCAAGTGACATTACCTCTGTCCCTCCTCCCCATTTAAAACCCTATCCATTCCAGATAAAATAGTGGGTGTTTTAAAATATATCAACACCCATGTCTGGTAACTCCGTTACATTTAAAATTAGTATTGTAGCCCTGGCCGGGTGGCTCAGTTGATTGGAGCATAGTCTCATTCAGCAAAAGATTTCTGGTTCGATTCCCAGTCAAGGCACATATCTAAGTTTTGGGTTTGATCCCCAGCCGGTGTGCATACGGGAAGCAACCAACTGATATTTCTCACATCGATATTTCTCTCTTTCTTTCTCTCTCTCACTTTCTCTCTCAAATCAATGGGGGGAAATAAAATTAGTATTGTAGTTTCAATTCTATTAGCCTTTAAATATTCTCTTCCCAAACGATTTCCACTAAATAAAGTTAAATTCCAAAAACTGACAATATACACTTGGGAAATCTAAGGAAAATAGTCTTTTGTTAATGAGAATTCTTATTAATATATGTAACACTTTTCTTAAAATCTAAAATAAGTAATTTTCTAGTAGACATCCAATTCCTAAAAATTTTTAAATGAATTAAATGTTACAAGATTATTTAAGTTCTAATACCAATAATACTTCCAGGAACAATAATATTCTTAGGTACCCTTTTTTCCTTTATACCTACTACAAGCTAACCTAGTAGAAACTCAATCCATATAGTATCTGAACACGTATATAGTCTTAAACAAATAAACCCAGGACTGATGAGAAAGACCTGAAGGTACTTGGGCAAAATGTTAACATTTGCTACATTTCCATAGTGGTTGCATGGATATTATATTATTCCCTGTGTTATCCTGAATACTTTTAAATGCTCAAAACAACAAAACATCACACCATTTCTCTAAAATTCTTGTTGACAGTGTGAAATTTGAACAATCAGCCACATTTTATTCTATGTGTATGTAGATCATTTATTTTAACTGCTGTGCCAAAGTCCATACAATGATTAGAACTGCACTATCCAATATGGTATCTACTAGCCACAAGATCACTGGACATTTGCAGTATGGCTAGTGTAAGAAAGTGAATTAGCTTAAATTTTATTTGATGCCCCAGTCAGTTATTGAAATAGTTTTAAGCACGTATGGAAAAACTTGGGTATATGAATCTACTGTTTCAAGTGTAAATTTTATGAAATTCAAATCCAGACCAAGTATTTCCAACAAAAATTTTAGCATCCAAACTGATATGTGCTCTAAGCACAATAAAAATGGATTTCAAAGGCTTAATATAAAAAATATAAAATATCTCAATGACTTTTATATTAATCAAATGTTAAAAATATATTGGATAAACTATCAAAATATATTGATTTCACCTTTTAAAACTAAAAGCAAAGTTAATATTGCATTATTCACATTGTATTTCAAGTGGAAAATACTAGACTATTTTAGGTAACCATTTCCTTACTGATAGACATACATGTTGTTCAATGTTTGCAATATTACAAATAAATGCCCCTGTATGTTTACTTGGGGACACATGCAAGAGATAGGCCAGAAGCTGAATTCCTGGTCACAGGGTATGCACCATAGAATATTTCCAAATTACTCTTCACAGCACATGCACCAATTTATACTCTTAATAGTCTTGTATTATTTCCTTCCAACACTTGGTAATGTCCAAGTAACATCTTTAATTTGTGCCAGGTTGATGGGCATGAAATGTTATTTCATTGTTGCTTTAATTGCATATCTCTTGATTACTAGTGAGGCTGAGGAGCTCTTCATGCATTTCTGGGCCATTTGAGCCAATAGATTTCTACACTTATTCCTGAGCTTGTTTAAAACCTTATTTTAGCTCCAAAGAGTGAAAACACCAGAATCCAAAATCCAGCACTCAATCCATATGCATGGGAACATCTCATATACACATTCTAAATACAGGTACAAACTTAATTAAGGTAAATAACCACTAAAGTAAAGAAAGGCAGTTATTTTCCTAAATCTGATAACATTTAATGTTTAAAAATCAATATAGTACAGATACAGCACATATATTCTGCTCTTTTTCAAAGATAAATTACGGTTCTTTGGCAGTTTTTATTTTTATTTAACAAATTGTTTCTGACATTCCTCAAAATTTTTCCATTGTGGAGGGGTGAGTGGAAGAGTGGTAAATACTTATCAAACTTTTAACTTACTCATTTAAAGTTTTCCTGGTTTAGCATCAAAAATAATTTAAACAAAACATACTTAATGTTAAACTAGAGGTCAAAAGTAACAAAACAGTTCTGTCAGATAGCTTAAACTCCTGGGTGTTTTTCATACAGTAAACACCACCACTCCATTCCCACTCTATTTCTCTATGCAATTTTCATTCCAACATCCCTCAGATTTGGTTTTCTCTGGTCACAGTTAATGATTATATCTGGTTAACCTTTCTGAGTGGTCCTCAAGTAGTTTAGCTATAAGTCTAGCAATGAACAGCATCTGGATTTATCTAGCTTTCATGTTATTTGTTCTATTGAAAAAGGACTATATTAAATATAACTGAATGTGATTTCTGTTTTCCCTTCTTGTTAGCTTTTCAGGTAACACAAATTATAGACACAATTCTTTGTAGGATGCTGTGTCCCAATTCGGGGTTTTGCAAATATAATTTCTGTAATGATATAGAGTTTTTGCTCAAATGCATTAGATCTACTTCATAATAGTGGTGTTGATAATTCAGTCGTGGTATCGTAGAAGCCCAAATAAATGTGTTTTCTGATTGTGAAGGTATTTAATTTTTTTAACTGACCAAAAAATTTTTTTTTTAATTTATTTTTTATTAAATCTTTATTGTTCCTGTGAAGGTATTTAATTTTTTTAACTGACCAAAAAAATTTTTTTTTAAATTTATTTTTTATTAAATCTTTATTGTTCAGGTTACATTTGTTCCTCTTTTTTCCCCCCCCATAACTCCCCTCCTCCCAGTTCCCACCCCACCCTCCGCCCTCACTCCCCACCCACTGTCCTCATCCATAGGTGCACGATTTTTGTCCAGTTTCTTCCCGCATCTCCCATTCCCCTTTCCCCCCCAAGAATAGTCAGTCCATTCCCTTTCTATGTCCCTGATTCATTATAATCACCAGTTCATTCTGTACATCAGATTATTTATTCACTTGGTTCTTAGATTCACTTGTTGATAGATGCATGTTTGTTGTTCACAATTTGTATCTTTACCTTTTTCTTCTTCCTCTTCTTAAAGGATACCTTTCAGCATTTCGTATAATACTGGTTTAGTGGTGATGAACTCCTTTAGCTTTTCCTTATCTGTGAAGCTCTTTATCTGACCTTCAATTCTGAATGATAGCTTTGCTGGATAAAGTAATCTTGGTTGTAGGTTCTTGGTATTCATCACTTTGAATATTTCTTGCCATTCCCTTCTGGCCTGCAAAGTTTCTGTTGAGAAATCAGCTGACAGTCGTATGGGTATTCCCTTGTAGGTAACTGAGTTTCTTTCTCTTGCTGCTTTTAAGATTCTCTCTTTGTCTTTTGCTCTTGGCATTTTAATTATGATGTGTCTTGGTGTGGTCCTCTTTGGATTCCTTTTGTTTGGGGTTCTCTGCGCTTCTTGGACCTGTAAGTCCATTTCTTTCACCAGGTGGGGGAAGTTTTCTGCCATTATTTCTTCAAATAGGTTTTCAATATCTTGCTGTCTCTCATCTTCTGGCACCCCAATTATTCTGATGTTTGTACGCTTGAAGCTGTCCCAGAGGCTCCTTACACTATCTTCGTATTTTCGGATTCTTTTTTCATTTTGCTTTTCCGGTTGGGTGTTTTTTGCTTCTTCGCATTTCAAATCTTTGGCTTGATTCTTGCGCTCCTCTGGTCTGCTATTGGGTGTAATATTCTTTATTTCCGACCGTGTATGCTTAATTTCTAGTTGTTTCTTTATCATAGCATCGAGGGTCTCATTAGTTTTCGTGAGGCTCTCCAGAAGTTTATTGCAAGCCCTCAAAATTGCGTTTTTTAGCTCTATATCCTCCATTTCTGTCATGTTTTTTTGTCTCCGCATTTTTTATGCTTTCTTGGTGCACCCCCTTGTGGTCTTTGTGCGCAGTCTTGTTCTAGTTGAGCCTTGATTGTTGTAGTTAATACTAGAGGGATTTGACCACCAGGCCGACTGGCTGTGTGAATCAGCTGTGTCTGCCGCGGAAAACTTCTGTCCTCTGGGGAGGTGCTAATCTAGCCTTTGCCTGAGGCGATCCGGCAAATGGCTCTGCGCAGGGCTTGGGCGGGGCGGGCTCAACAGGGCGGGCGGAGGGAGCCGTTATGGTGCCCTCAGTCCTGTTCCCAGAGGCTCTGCTTCTCAGAACCCCCGGAACCGCTGCAAACCTCGGAGGGAAAGCTGCCTTCCAACTGATGCCAGACACTCCCGCTTCTCCCGTTTGGGTCCGAGTCCCCAGCGATTCGCCCGTATCTGGAGCTCAGAGTCTGAGACTCCCCCCTGACCGAAAACGACAACCGCGCTCTCAGCCACCAGCCCGCTTTGCGCGCGCACCTCCGCACCTGAGTATTTTCCACACTGCGCCTCCTCTGAGCCTCGGTGTGCTGTTATTTTTCCTTCTAGTTGAAGAGTCTCTCCTCAGCCAGCCTTCCTGCGGTTCTGGGTGATGTCCGTTCCGTCTTTTAGTTGTATTTTTGAAGTGGTTGTTTGCGGCAGCAGTCTGCGGTGTTTACCTATGCCGCCATCTTGTTGAGTAGAACTCTTAATCTTACCTCAGAAAGGCTCTGATACTCTAACTGACCAAAAATTTGATACAGGAATACAATAAGCTAGGTTTGGGACCTTTCCCTATTTAGCTTTTCTGAAAATGAATTATAGTGGAGTTAAGGGCCATTTGACTTCTGAGGTACCTGAAAGAGGTAATCACTATAGGTAAAAGAACACCTAATAAGATGAATTACAGCAGTGTTTTTCAAACAGTGGGTCACAACTCAGAGGATTATGGTCGATTTAATAGCTAACAATGGGCATTTAGAAAGTGAACAAGAATGTAAAATAATCACAGTACATCACACTTGGTAAGGTTATATGTATTGTCCCATGAAACTTTTTTTAAACGTAAAATACGTTTTATTATTAAGGTCTAGCACCTGGACAAAATTCAGATCTTGTGTGTTGAATAAGAAACTATATTTTATTCCCTTTTTTCCCGATCTAATCAGGTGCTTTTATAATTATTAAACTTTGGGTATACACATATAAAAAGTTACTCAAAGTTCATTGCTCATAAGCTCATGAATATTCAGGATCAAGGTAAGTGATGCTTTAACTAGTACTAGATGAAAAGTATACTCCAGCCTAGATGTTCCATGAAACTTTTGACTGCATATTCATATATGCTTGCCACAATGGAAGATGCATTTTTTACTGTGGGTCGTGGGCAAAACATTTAAAAATCTGGACATACAAAATGCTTTTATTCAATGCTCATAAAAACCCTGTGAAGCAGGTACCCATTTCATCAAACAAAAATATAGGTCCTGAGTGACATATCCTAAGTCACACAGCTAGCAAATGATATGAATAAGCATATTTCAAATGGAAATGGCATTCAACCTCACTAGAAATAAAAACACTGCAAATTAAAACTGAGCTATCATTTTTTCATCTGTCAAAATAGGAGACCTTTTTTTAATGAAAAAAATCCAAAGTTAGTGAGAGTTTAAGGAAACCTGACACTTCCAAAAGCAGTTGGAAATATAAATTAGTAAAGTCTTTCTGGAAAACACTTTGATAATGAATATTAATCAAAAGCCTTTAAATTTTTGTGCATATTCTTTGACATAGTAATTCCATTCGAGGAGCTTACCTTAAGGATATAATCATGGGTATATGCAGAGATTTAGCAACCAAAGACTGTGAATTAAAATGTCTAATAATGTAAGATCAAATAAATTATGGCATATCATATAATGGAATCCTACATAGTCATTAAAAAACAGAGTTGCAGAATATTCAGTATCATAAAATGTCCAATATAATAAACAAAAATCATTTACAAAACAGTGAATGCAATATAATTTGTTTTTTTAATGTATTTATATGCATACAAAAATATACTTGGAGGGGACATTTATATTCAGCCCTTGTCCTGCCTCCCCTTCTCTCAACACAGAAACCAGAGTGATCCTTCTAAAAACCCAAGTTAGCATTCAAATATTCAGGAATAAAAAGGTGGATGGTCAGGATACAGCAAATGTAGATGGCTACTGAAGTGGGTGAGATGATAGTGATACAGGAGAATTGTACTTTCTACTTTTTTATATGTCTGGAAAATTTCACATTATAGGGTTTAAAAGTAATAAAACCTAAATCAGGTGGGCCATTCCTCAAAACCCTCCAATGGCTTCCCGTCTCATAGTAAAAGCCACAGTCCTTAAAATTAAGTCCAAAGTCTTCTACCAGTGTTCCTCCACCCTGGCTGCATCAGAAACAACCAGCCTCTTTCCCTACATCAGTGGTCTGGTGGGCAGCCAAGCTCCCAAGGTGATTCTCACGTGTAGCCAGGAGAAAATCACTATAGGATATGCTCCTGTTCCCTTCCCAACCTCACCTGCCCCGTACTGTCTTTAGCTCCAGCCACACTACCACTCCTGGTGTTTTTCAAACATGCCAAGCTCCCCCCACCTCAGGGCTTTTTGCCTGAAGTAATCTTTCCCCTCAGATCTGCCTAGTATCTTCCTTTGCCTCCTCCAGGTGTTTGTTCAAATGTTACCTTCTCAGTGACACCATTCCTGGCTGCTCTAAAATTTGCAGCCCTTCCCTCTCTTCTCTCAGGATTCTATTATTTCCCTTCTTTCACTCTTCCCCATGGCACTTATCATTAGCTGACACACCATGTATTTTATTTATTTTCCCTCTCCCTCACCTAACGTACTATCTCCTCAAGGGCAAGGATCTTGTCTTTTTATAATCATTTCTGTGTTCCCAGCAATGCAATGTCACTCCAATAAATTTATTTTTTAAAAATTGAGACCTTCCTATTCTAAATGCATTCACTCTTTTCTACTACTGAGGTACTCTAGCAAAAGTATCAAAAGTATTTGTTTAAGGAAGCTGTTAACTATTCTAAATTCTCTAATACTAAAGCTTCCTCTCATGTTATTTCAATTCCCGAGAAGAAAGCCTTCAATGAATTAATACTTAAAGTTCTCCCGTGAATCTTTTAACATATTGATAAAAGAAACTCCCCATATTATTCAGTATCTCGTATGACACTGTTAAGAAAAAAATTGTCCGCTTGCAAGTACTATATCCAAACAAGACAGCTCATCACACTTCTCCCTCACTTGCCTACCCATGTTGTTTTCCACTCCAGTAATGATCTCACCTCAGGTGCCTGCTACATCTATTCATCTGTTTCTTTACAACACTGTACTTTTAAATGTCCCGCTTTACCTTGTTCCTGATTTAACAAATTACTGGAAATTCTCTGTAGAAACTGAAAGATTACAGTTCCTAATATAATAAAAACTAAATAGCTTAAACACTACTTATTGAATTTAAAAATAGTAATAGTAACAGAAGAAAGTTGATTATTTTTAACCTTTTGCAGTTGGGATGATCTGGTTATCTCAACTGTTTCTCTTTTAAAAATTAACAAGCACAGCCCTAACCGGTTTGGCTCAGTGGATAGAGCATCGGCCTGTGGACTCAAGGGTCCTGGGTTCGATTCTGGTCAAGGGCATGTACCTTAGTTGCGGGCACATCCCCAGTGGGGAGTGTGCAGGAGGCAGCTGATCGATGTTTCTAACTCTCTATCCCTCTCCCTTCCTCTCTGTAAAAAAATCAATAAAATATACTTTTAAAAAAATTAACAAGCACACAAATTAACAACTTTCATAATTTATGTCAAAGGAGGGAAGCCCCAGATTGGATAATTCAAACTGAGAAATTCAAATGTGCCACTCTTAAGCCTGAGAACAAAAGCCTACACTTACAAAACAGTATGTGGTCAATTCTTTGGTTATAATTAATATTTTTTGAGAGCTTACTAAATGGCCAGGCACTGTTATAAGCATTATGTTATATTATATTAATTAATCCTCTCAACCTTTGTGAGGGAGTTACTATTATCCCTCTTTTGGAGATGAGAACCCTGAGGCATAGAGAAGGTATATAATTTGCTTAAGGTGACACATGGTAGAGCCAGCATCCGAACACTGTCAGAGCCCATACCTTTATCCTATTCTGAATCCTTGGATGGGAAAATAATTATTTTGTCATATAAACCTGGTTCACTTCTGTAACCAAACTCTCACCTGGCCCTTGTCTGGAATTTTGTGGACAGACGTGGGATAATACAGCCACACAACTATGACTACTATGCATGTTAAGCACTGTTAAGAGTACTTAAGTATTTTCATAAATGTATGTATGTACACTGGTACCACTTATTCTTTTACCTGTATTTTGAAAACAATTTATTCTATAACACTTCATTGAAATGATATTGTGGTTTAGGAGAATCCAAAAACTTATTTTTAGTTATGTCAATTTTGGTTATTGAGCTTTCCTTCTGTAGGGGAAGATAACTTTGATCTGTATTTTGATAGAATGACTCCACCACTATACAGAATAAGATAATAACAACAATAATAAAGTGTTAGCCTGTGTGAAAGCACAGGTCTTGGAGACTAGGAGTTATCAATTCCAAAGTATCTCATATCTCATATTCATACACAGGCTACACTTAATTAACTATCTTAATGTCCTTGTCTACTAGTCCTATCATCTATGCCACTTCTGGGTCTGTTTCTATTGATGGATTTTTCTGCTCATTATGGGTTGTATTTTACTTCTCTGAATGTTAGATAAGCTTATTAAGGGGAGACTTTAAGATATATAAAAGGCCCAAATCAATGTTCTAGAAATGAAAAATAAACTAGATGAAATTAACAGAAAATTAGACAATGCAGAAGAATAGAAAACTAGTTAACTTGAGTACATATAAACTACTCAAAATAAAGCAGAGAAAGAAACTTAAATAATAAAGAGTATCAATATGATTATTAAGGAACAACTTCAAGTAATCTATTACTAGTATACATGCAACTGAAGTCCTCAAAGATGGGAGGGATGAAAAATATTTGAAGAAATTATGGTTGAAATAATTCCCATATAAATAAAACCCAAAGAAATAATTCCCAAGAAGCTCAACAAATCCAAAGCTATAGCAATGGACATCATTATTCAATCGCTTTAAATCAATAATGAAGAGAAAATCCAAACACCCCAGTCAAAAGGCAGAGACTGTCAGATTGGCTTATACAGCAACACCCAACTATATGATGCTTGTAAGAAAGTCATTTAAAATATAAAGACACATATGGGTTAAGAGTAAGAAGCTGGAAAAGATATACCTTGCAAACACCAAGCATAAGGTCTATTCCCAACCCCAGATTGCAAGCTCCATGAAGTTAGGAGCTATGTGCATTTTGTTCACCTTGTGTCCCCAAAACCCAACAAGGAGGCAGGCAGTATTTATTAAGTAACGAATGCCTTCAGAATTTGTGGAAACTTCTACCGCACATTACTAGTCCCGGGCTACAATATGTAACACATCAACAGCTGTTCTTGTTGCTGTTAACTGTACCCTACTTCCAAAAGCCTATTCTTTTTTTCCTACCAGTCTCCAGGGGTTGAGAAACCTGATGACCAATCTTGTTAGATCTGTGCCAAAAGAACAAGAACCCTTTTCTAAGTGAGGGTCTGGTTAGCATTCCTTGAGTAAAGTACATCTATTTGGCTGCTCCCTGAGAGTATGGAATATTTCTTAGGTTACCATGCTTCTTTGTCAGATCAGCTAGAAGATTCTTGCCATGAACTGGATACTAGAAAAATATGGAAACAGAAAATGGATTTGTGGTTTGGGACTTTAAAAGTAAAGCAAGAGCCCTGGCTGGTTTGGCTCAGTGGATAGAGCGTCAGCCTGGGGAATGAAGGGTCCCAGGTTCGATTCTAGTTGGGGCACATGCCCGGGTTGCAGGCTCGATCCCCATTAGAGGACGTGCAGGAGACAGCCAATTGGTGGTTCTCTCTCATCATTGATGTTACTTTCTCTCTCTCTCTCTCTCTCTCTCTCTCTCTCTCCTGAAATCAATAAAAATATAATTTTTAAAAAAAGTAAAGCAAGAATAAGTAAGAATTCAGCCATTTGAACTGCTTATTCCCCCCACCTTCTCTTACCCACAAAATTTATCCATTCATGTTTCTCCTCTCTACCCCATCCTCACTAATCAGTGTGACATGAAATATGAGGAGTTAAAGGACTGACTCCTGGTATTTCTGTTCCTTTCTCCCTACAAAGTTTGGAATATGCTTTCCCTAGTGAAAATGTGATACATGTTGTTTATATTTGTAAGTTACCATTAACACATTTTAACACTTCAACAGCTTCTATGCAAGGTACTAGCCTTCAGGGACTTAAAGAGATAATTACAAATTGTGAACAGTGTTGCCAAGGAAAATAAAGTGCTAGAGAAAGAGAGTGCACAATGGGAATGGAGGAAGAGGAACCTAATTTAGATTGGATGGTTAGCTGAAGAGTGGGAACCAGGGAGATAATAGTGTTTCAGGCTCAGACAACAACCAGCATGTGCGCGACAAAATGCATTTTCCAAAGGTGGCTGCAGCAATACCTGCTGTCCCTCTTTTAGAATCTTGCCATTCCCCTGTCAGGAGACAAAGTCGATGTCCAGTCCCCTTAAACTTGAAAGGACCTTCATGATTGCCTGGACCAAAATAATAAGGCAAAAGTGATGCTGTGTGATTTTTGAGACTAGGTTGTAACAGCCATTCATCTTCAGCTTGGTCCACTTGCTCACTCACTCTTAGAACCCAACCACCATGCTGTGAGGAAAGCCAAGCAGCCTACGGAGAAGCACCAAGACCCCAGCCCCGGCTGACCTCTATTGAGCCAACACTATCTTGCCAACCACATGAATGACCCATTTAAAAGTAGATCCTGCAGCCCCCAGTGAAGCCACCCCGGCCAATGCCATTTAGAGTAGAAATGAGCCGCCCCCATCAAGCCCTGCCCAAGTTGCAAACTTGTGCGATAAATGATTACTGTTGCTTTAAACCACTAAAGTTTGGGTGGTTTGTTATGTAGCAAGAGATAATCAGAACAATGGGCAATGATCTTGAGGCTGGCAAGAACTTGGCAGTTCCAGAAACCGAAAAGTACAGTACGGCTGGAATACAGAGATAAAAAAACAGACATCACCAACACCAGCACCGACAGCCAGCATTTGGTATTTATTATGTTATACAGGAATTGTTCTAAGGGATTTGTATGTATTATTTGATCATAACAATCCTGTTGGTAGATACCCTTAAGACACTGATTTTAAATATGGGAAGACTGAGGCACAGAACAGTGAAACGACACTCAGGCAGTCTAGTGCAAGAGCCCATATGCTACGAATAATGCCGTACTTCCTCGCAAAGAACAGAGTGGCACATAATGAGGTTTAGAAAGGTAGATCAAGCCCAGGTTATGCAGATTTTTATAGACCATGGATGGAAGTTTAGGTATAGTTTATGAATAATGGGACACTACTGAAGCCTTTTAAGCAGGCTAGTTTTTGACTCAATTTATATTTAAAAGATCATTCTGGCTGCTTGCAAATAAAAATTAGAAGCAAGGCAATAACATTTGACAGCTAGGTATTCCTCAAGAATTAAATTAGGAATAACTAAAATATAATGGTTTCATTGAAGGAATATAATGGATGGATCAAGCTGATAACATGAGCCAAGCCCCATGATCAAGTTTAACATACAAAAAGAGAAATGCGAGGACATTTTTATGTGCCTTCTAGTGTAATGCTATAGACAGGAAACATACCACCCACCATTCTTGGGGGAGGGAGGGAGAGATTCAAACCAGAGTGCAAACAAGCCTAGATCTAACTACCAGTTTACCATTTATCAAGAGTAAGAAAGATAGGATAAACTAAAGTTGCAAAACTTTGTCCAAAATAGTAACAATATGACTTCTCAGTAGGAATCAGAGTAATGTCCAAGTGCTTACACCAATCAATTCACTTCTGTGACATTCCTGGGTATAAGTGAAGAAAAACATATTAAAGAACCCCACTAGCCTGGCTGGCGTGGCTCAGTGGTTGAGCATTGACCTATGAACCAGGAGGTCGCGGTTCGATTCCCAGTCAGGGCACATGCCCAGGTTGCAGGCTCAACCCCCAGTGTGGGGCATGCAGGAAGCAGCCGATTAATGATTCTCTTTCATCATTGATGTTTCGATCTCTCTCCCTCGCCCTTCCTCTCTGAAATTAATAAAAATATATTTTTTTAAAAACTAAAAAACAAACAAACAAACACCCCACTACACTCTGGTTCCCCGTGAGAGCATGTGTGTTTGTGTGGTATGAGCACAGGACATAAGCAGGGATGAGAAGATAAATATTAAATGTTGTCCCAGACCTCAGGAGAACTCTAAGACCTTCCACAGGACTAGGTTTTAGGATGTTTTCCACAGAAGAGATATCAATTGTTTAAAAAAGTTGGTGATATTCTGGCAAACATAATACAAGGTTGGTTTCCCAAGATAACAATGTTCCCTACAGAAGGAAAAGTGCAATTGAGTGGGGAGTGGTATTTAAAATAACTGAATAGAACATTACCTCTTTCACGCTTTATTTTAGCAGAATGGAGACCGTGAAAACCCTTCTAACACACAGTTCTCTGCTTCTCAGGCATAGTAGTAACCTAGATTTAGATTGCTTCAACAATAAGAGCACTAAACTTGGGGCTTTCACCTCAGTTGGGCCCCCCAAGCTCCTGGCTGTTCATCGTCAGCAATCTCTCCCACTCTTCACCGTTCTTCCCTATGCTCTGCCCAACCTTCATTCTCTATACTCTCAGCAGATGGCCTTGTCTTTTATCATTTTCTAGAATATATATGCTTCTTGGTTCACAGATGTGTCTCTCACACTTAGAACAGAGTTTGCCACACAGTAGGTACTTAATAAATACTTGTTAAATAAACCAAGGAATGAACTGAGGAAATGAAGTCTCCCAGGCTTCTGCTCTTTAACCACAAACTTAAGACATGCCTCCTACTTAAGGTTAACTACTCCCCCTGTGCTCCAGATTGCATTCCCTCCCACCTCTTTCCTCAGTAATTATCCCTATTGCATTTTCTCTCCCATCTCTTTCCAAATAATTCTTCTTCACTGTAATTTTAAATACCCCTAAGCTATGGAGTCCTTTCTCAGGACTGAAAGAGAATGCTCAATCCGATTTTGAAAACAAACCCAAAAGAACTCCCCAAACTCTAGAGTTTGTTGAAGCTACACTCTATTTCAAAGTCTTAAAGGAGAAGTCTACGCTTCAGGTCTCTGCTTCCTTCTCCTTCATCAGCACCATCACCCCATGGCCATTGGGCTTCCATCCTGGCTGATCACACTTCTCAAGGTAAGGTTAAAGGACCACTATTTACCCAAATGAATAGGTATTGTTTGCTACATTTGATCCTGGCAACTCAATTTTTGAAACTCCCTTTCTTGACTGTTCTCTCACTGTTTTAGCCTGACAGCTCTCTCAGCTCCTTCCCTACCCCTTAAATGACTATTCCCCCAGAGAGATCTGCTCTGTTCTTTTCTATAAATACCCCAAATGAGCTCATCCACATTCACAGTTTCAGCCAATACTTATATATTCTAATGATTCCCAAAACTCTAGCCTCAGCCCAGTTCTCCTACCCTGAATAACATTCTCACGTGAATAGCCATACTTCAACTTTTACTCAATTTGTCATGTCATTCCACTGCAAACTTGCTTCTCTTCTCCTGATTGCCTATCTCAACTAATGGCTAACCAAGCCAACCTACTTACCACTCTACAGCTATATAGTTCACTGTCAACTCCTGTAGATAATATTTAGGGCTCTTTTAAATTTAGCCCCTTTACTACTCTATCTTAATTCAAGCCATTATTCTTGACTAAATTGCTGCAATTAACCAATTACACAATTAAATTTTAGGGTCTCCAAGACCCCCACCAATTTTACACACACACACACCCCTCCCACAAGTCCAAAATTTCCTCCATTTTGCAGCCTCAGTAGTTAATTAAAACACAAGCAATGATCCTAAATGGGGTACAGGAAGAAGATAGGTTTTTCCTCTTTCACATCTATTTTTATGTATGTTTTATTACATATACATATATGGTAGGACATGTAACTTATAAATATACATATATGAAGGAGTTTGCTCAAAATCTTTCATTGATGTGGGTACCACATGAAAAATATGGGGAGCCCACTAACCTAGAGGGAAAGTACAATCCTTTAATAGACACACAGTCATCCTATCTGGTCTGGGACTGACTTTCTTGTCAAATCTACTTGTATACTCTAAACAAGTTATGTCCAACTACCTTAACTTTCTAACTAGCAAACGTCACCTTTGAAGCTTTACCTATGACACCCCTCTGCCTGAAATGCCCTAACAAGCCCTTCACACATTTTCCCTCTCTCCACTGCCCTTGGCACCCCATCAACTCTTATTTGTTCTTTAAGGCTTAGAACAAACACTGGCTACATGAAGCTTTCTCTGATTTTCCCAGATGGAGGTGGGCACTTCCTTCTCTGTGCTTCCAAACACAATGTGCATCTCTATTACAGCGCTTAAATCACAGTAATGTAATTTCTTGTTTACATGGCTGTCTACTCATCTTTGTATTGGCAGTGCCTAGCATGACTCATGACACAAATTAAGTGCTTAATGTGTGTTGCAAGTGCTCAAGAGGCACAGTGTTAGGGGATAAACTATAGCAACACCTTAGTTACCAACACAGTTGAGAGTTAAATGCTCTGTTTTGCTGAGGTTTGGAATGATTATCAATTTTAACTTTTTAATTTTTAGATGTGCTTATATCATGCATTGAGTTTTCAGGTGTTGGTAAGAGGGAGAGATTTTTTAGAAAGCCAACACTTTATCATTCACTAAATTCTAATCAGTTAACTGTCAACAGTGCCAACACATTCTGAAAGATGCCCTATATAAATTCAAATGCTAAGCCTGATTTTGGTCAAACATGGAAAATTAATTACACACATTTATCTTCCTTTTCTGAAATTCCACCAAAATGAAAGTGAAGAGGAAAAGAAGATATAAACTGATAACACCAAAAATACTAATGCACTAGTGTCACTTATAATTTTAATGCAGTTTTGAAAGAAGGAATAGTACCTAGAAAAAAAAGGGGGGGGAATAGTATTTGCCTTGGCAAAACCAAGGAAAGTGTCAAGTACCTGCAAAGAGGGAATTATAAGTGAACAACTTGCTGGCCAGCATTTAGAGGCAAAGGGAAGGCAGGAGATGGTATGAGGTTTGGGGCTGAAATTGGAGAGTTGATTGAAAGTTTAAATAACAGAGCAGTGAGAATCCTCTTCCCCTCCTCACCCTTCATGGTGAAGCAGCTACCTTTTCCATCAGCAGAAGACAAGAGTGAGGCCTAAAATAGGAGCACTGAGAGAAAGGGTGCAAAACAAACCAGGCCCCTCAAAAACCCTCCCCTTCATTGTTTTCACATTACAGCAGGTAACATATCCCCAGGTATATAATGAAGGAATATACTTACCTTGCTCTCAGAATGCCAAGAGGTGTGTATATATTGAAAGAGTTCTCTAGAGAAATTGAACAGTCTCAGAAAAAATACAGAAAACTCAGAGAAAAGATCTCTACTTACTGACACCTGGGGACCACCCAAGAAAAAAAGTCAGTTCACCACCTAAATGATGCCTACTAGTGATAAGCCTCAATGAGTCACAAAAAGTCACAGCTTTTCAGTATCTCACTCTCGTACATAGCTGAGGATCACGAGACATTCCAGGAATGTTTCCAACATGAAAGAAGAAATTAAACAAACAAAAAAGGAACACAAAAGAAAGACAATGCAGGGATTAGAAAACCAAACCTCAAAAACACTATAAATGTCCTCCAATAAATGAGATATTGAGAGAGAGGACTTGGAAATTAAAAGTTATGTGAAAATTTAGAACGCAATAGAAGTATTACAAAATGAAGTCAAGGAAATTTCCTTAGAAGGCAGAATAAAAGAAAAAAAAAATGGTAGATGAGACAAAAAAGTCCACCATCCAACTAACAGTTGATAAAGTGAAGAGAGAAAATATATAATATTCACTAAAAATAGAAGAAAAGCTCCCAAACTTTAAGGAGTTGACAAATTGAAAGGACCCAGCAGTGACCAAAAGAACAAATGATTTTTAAAAAAGCAAAACATAAAACCAAATAAACCTGACACCATATCATCATAAAATTTTTGAACAGCAGAGAAAAAAAATAAAATTCTAAAACCTTCCAAAGTGGGGGAAAGTCACACATGAAGGAACTGGAATCAGAAACAAGCAGCCTTCTACAGGAACCCTGGAAACTAGAATACAATAGATCAGTATCTTCAAAATAGAGAAAATTATTTCCTGTCTAGAGATCTAGATTCAATTAAGGAAGGGTGGAGGGAGGGAACACACTTTCACATATACTATGCTTCAAAAAAGTTATCTCCTACCTAGTCATTTTCAGAGCACTACAGGAAAATAAGCTTCAAACAAACCAAAAAAGAAAACACAGTGTCCAGGAAACAGGAGAGACAATGTCCCTTCCCACGATGCCCCCCACAAAAAAAAATAAGGGAAGGTCTAGTATGAGGACTACACAGAATGCCTAAAGAGTAATCAATCCATATTGGAGCAGGAGTATAGAGAGCTATAGATTTTTAAAAGTTAAAAAAACAAACAAAACGAAATGGAAATATTGGTATTTGCACATTTGGAAAATATCCATAGTTATTTGATATGATGCAGAAGCTAGAATTATAAAATGGCCCCCAATTACTGCCAACTGTTGGACACTTTCTACACAGAACTCTCCCCTAGAGTGTCGAATGTTGTTGTAAGGGTTGAAAAAGATGGAATAATACAGGGATTAGGTCACAAACATATTGACCTTCAGTTAATCAAAAGGGAGGTTACTGAATGGCCCAGACTTCAGTATCTCACTCTTGTTGAGGATCAGCTCCTTCTTTTAGAAGATGGAGCACCGTGAGGGGCTCCTCCTTCTGGCCTTAAAGACACAGCCTCTGGGTTTAAAGCTGCAAGGAACTAAATTCAGCCAACAATCACATGAGCTTTGAAGACACCGATCCACTAGAAGAGACTAGTCCTAGCTCTCCTACCTTGACTGCAGACTTGTGAAACCCTAAGCAAAAGATCCAGTTAAGGTACCCAGACTCCTAACTTACAGAAATGGGTGTTGTTTTAAGCCTCTAAAATTGTATTCATTTGTCATCCAACAATAGAGAACCAATACTATATATGGCATGTGAACAAACTAAGCAGAATGAATAACTTAGAAGGAAACCCTACTTCCTCCAAAAGCATAAAACTTCAGGAGTCAAAGCAGTATCAGACCATTTTTTAAAATAATACATTTAGGACTTCCAGAAAGCAGAAGTCACTCTGAATAAGAAATGAGTATAACTGGTAAGTACTGCTGAAAGTAATCAGGTTTAAAGAGATAGAGATCAGTTTCAAGTTGTCCTGGATCTTTTACCTTATAAAAAATAGATACGAGGCTCAAATCAGGGTTTTTCTCCTTGGCTCAAAATTCTAATTTTTGCACATTGCAAACAGGGGGAAAAGCTTCAGGAATATTGAAGGTTTTCAACAAAGTTTCTCACTTGTGTAAGCTTCATTTATCAAATGCAATGACTCTTGGTCCTTGGACCAGCAGCATCAGCATTACTGGAACTTTGTTAAAACAACAAATTCGTGAGACCCCTTCCACTGAATGAAAAGCTCAGGGTAAAGCCCAGTAAACTGTGCTTTTAACAAGCCCTCTAGGTGATTGTGATTCAGGTTCAAAATTGTTCAGGTTCATAATCTAATGTTAAGTTCTGCCACTATGCTGCTATGCTCTGGTCTCCCTGCCTTAGTCAAGAGTTTAAGAATTTCCAAACTTACTGTATCTGGTCTAGAGTAGAATATCACAGTCACTAGCACATAGTAGGAGCTCAAAAAAAGTTTGCTAAATAATTAAGACATTAGGATTCAGATGTGTTTCTTTCACCAGGTTTTTAGAACACAGTGGATATAAATGCCTTTAGGCAGGTCACATTCTCTTCACTTTCCCACAGTCTGCACCAATCCCTATTGCCTTCTACTGATATGTTCACACATTTTTCTGCTCAGCCAATGACAGTGTCAGAGTTTAGGGCCTCTGGGGAATAGGATTCAGAAAAAAGAATAATTTTAAATCTGTATACAATATGGTCCAAACTTTTCTCATGAATTCCAGGGACTTAAGTAACTTACAGCTATCTCATGATGATACAGAAACTGTACAGTATGCTACAACTGGTCCTTCCACTGTGGGTCTCTTGATCCAATGTTAAGCCCTAGGAAAAGTGTTACAAGAAAACATTTCAAGCTTCCTTTTTCTGGTCTGAAGTCTTCAGAGATGTAGGCCCTGCCTACTTAAGTATTCCATTGGCTCATGTGCCTAATAACTGTAAGGGCAGTTAACAGAGCTCTAATAGAAATTACAATTTAATATCAACTTTAGAAACTCTATACCAAACACATGTAATAACTTCAAATCATTTATGAGAAAGACTTCAATGTACTCAAAACGTAATGCATTGAGCAGAGATTTAATTACACTGAAATCAGAATGCAGTTTCTTTCAGAACCATCTAAAAGGAAAACAAGATATATGTAATTAATTCACCACTAAGATACTAAGATTGCACTAAATTAGAATGTTTTTAACTATGAGGGGTTAGAAGGCCTTCTCTATATGAATCTATATATGTGAGCATCCATTTCGGATCCCCTGATCTAACGGTAAGAGCCCTGAGGAGCGAGCATGTGCTCTGCCATTTCACAGATGCAGAACCTCCCATAAATCAGTTTCCCTGTCTCCTTTCCATGAAAAGCGGAGATTAGTACTAACACTCTGATAACTGACAGCAGAACTACTCCTTACACTTAAATAAGAAACCAATTTTGCTATCATTAGAGTAGCTATTTCTTTAGCCAGTTTTAAAAGAAAAATGAAATAAAATTTGAGACAAGCAAGCTGAAACAGATACAAACACATAAGTATCTATATACAGGAACAGTGACTGATCCTGATAACTTTGCACTGTAGATATTAGCATTTTTTAAATACCCCTCACCCTTAAAATCCAAGAAAAGTTCTAATACTTACTATAGTCATCATAGAAAAACAAAAAATTACAGACTCAAAAAGTAAAATTTCACACTCTTCCCTCCCAGAAATAAATATGGCAGCACTTTAAGAAATTTCCTTCAAATCTTTTTATGCATAGACAGAATGCATTTTACATAGTTGAGGTAGTAGAGAATATACAATTTTGCATTCTAATTTCTAACTGACCATTGCACCATCTGTGAAAACATTCTTCAGGCTAGCTTTTTACCATATGAATAGCCTATAGTTTAGCTACCCATAGATCATATAGTAATTACTCAGAATATACTAATATACCACCAAACAAAACTAAATAGCAATACTGTCATTAATGTATTATTTCCCTCTTAGAAACATAGGTAGAGCAATAAATATCAATTTAGCATTAATAAAATACATGAAACAATAAAAACAGACGACTATAATTCTATATATTATCAGTGGAATAAGGAAAAAAGGCAGTCTGCAAGATTTAGAACTATTTTTTTTCAACTCAGCAGAGCCTCAAGACAGATGAGTTTAAGGGTGACTTGGGAGTCTTCTCATTCAGCCGAATGTATAAAGATCCATGGCAATGCTGAGTAAATAAGAGCAGGTAGAATCCTCATTCTGTAAGCATCTTGGGAGCTGGCAGGTTGATTGAGCAAAGCACATGAATTTTAATGTTAAAAGTCATGTGACAGAAATTCAAAACAACAGAGTAGGACAGAAAATGGCAGTTTTACAAAAGAATAAGCAAAAAGAAAGCTCAGAAAGGCAAAGGAATAGGCTAAGCACACTAAATGTTATAGTAGGTTCAAAATAATTGTCCTATATAAGTTTAGAAATGTACAGACTTACTTTCCATAAAGAAAGAATGACTGACAGAAATTTTCTAATGAGTACTTTGAGCTCTTTGATAGTCAAATCCACTTAAGATAATTTCCTAGAGACTGTTATTAAAAGCCTAATGGGGGAAACTGAAAGTAACTAGGGCAGAAAATTCTAACTCACAAAAAAAGCCTTATTAAGAATAACCCTCTTAAACTTACTTAAATGTAACAGAAGGGAGACAATAATTACTAAGTTTAAGATTGAGGTGTACATAAATGAAAAGGTGGAAGGATCCAACAATTTACCTAGAAAAATTATCAGAAAAATAATTGGTACGACCTACTGTATATCCAGTTGCTAGGAATCAGGATTTTCTAGATACTAAAAATGGGGTCTAATTTCCCAGATCCCTTCAACCTACACTGCATGTGTGTGCTATACTATGAACTAAGTGTTTAGGAAATGTAATGTATAGTATCCATATAAACCTGTACCAGAGCTGTCTCTCTCAGTTCATTTCTATTAAGGCCCTTCTACTAAAAACAGGGACAAATGAGGAGCAAGCCCTTCTATGAGGTGAGCTGGGGTGGAGGTGTGGGGGTGAGAGGGGGAATTAAGGACATTGTTCTACAGCTCTCTAGACTCTGAGGCATGTGAACCCATGGATCCAGATGTGCCAATAGACATGACGTAACAAACATGACTTGAAATGACCTTATAAAATAATGAAAGCTGCTTTGATATCTGTGGTTCCTCAGCACAGTGTTTTGTTTGTTTGAGTTTAATTTCTATCTAACTCTTGTTTGGTGATTTTACAAAAACTGCTCTGCCTTCAGGAACTGGTTGTCAACTCCTCTCAAAGATAACATGGAAATGTTTCATGTTTTATGAAAGAACATTAAAAGAAAATGTCCATAAGCAAAGCTATTTTTTTAAAGCTAATGTTAGGTGTTAAGGTGATTTTTTAAGGTGACTTTATAAAAAGAAAAAGTGCAAAGGTAAATTGTACTATGAAGAGAAAATATTGATTAGATTGCTAAGTTCTTTCTTTTTCTTTTCTTTTTTCTTTTCTTTTCTACAAGAAAGAAAACACTAACTTCTTTGCCTTCCTCCAGTGGTCTACCTTAAAAGGGAAAAGTCTTTTTTGATTTCTAGGACTAAATCTCTCTCTCGCTTATTCCATGAACACAATCAACCTTATAAACTACAGGGCCACTTTACTGGGTAAGCCACAGATTATAAGGCATTACAAAACAAACAAGAAATTGCTCATTTCATTCAAATAAACATATCCTAACTAGCTGAGAAATAAAGCTATTTAAAATGTCTTATATCAGTCATTTAAAAATTATATCAGGAAACATTAAACAATTGTAATTCATTTTCCCTACTCTTCTGTCCAGTGACTTGGAATAATTCTAAATAACAAAAATAAGTATTTCAGCTAAACACCAGAGGTCTGGGGGGAAAAAAATTCATGTGGCAGTAGGAAGGTTGGACCTTTTGAGATCTAACCAACTTTTTTCATCTGAGACATTCACTTAAAACTAATCTGAGTTTACAAACTATGTATAAAGATAGTTTCCTTTGTCAATCTCTTAACTGCCATGAATAACATTTCAGGTAATTAGCCTAAATCAACTTCTATGATTCTCTAATCCCCCAAAATAAGTCACACTAACCAGATTTATATTATGACTTCATTTCAAAATTATTGAATAAATTATAGTACTGAACCAAAATTGAGATTACCCTAAACACACCCTTTATATATTTATATTTTGAGAGGATATTTTTGTATATACACTTGTTTGCTCATGATAGGTCTGCAAGTTTGTTGTGAAAGTTTAATTTCTATTCAAGAAGCAGGAAATCAAAATAAAGAAAAAAATTACAAGTGAAAGGAAAAAAATAGGATCAATAGGATGTTTTTAAAAGAGATTAATGTCTATACAATATGACTAATCAAAATGACATAATATACCTTGCTTTCAAGAATTACACAATCACATCCTAATGTGCTTCTCATAATCACTATTTCATTCTTATAAAAAACTCAGGCCAGAGCCAAAAACATCATGTACTGTATCTATTGTCTCCCAAATGATCCCAGCTCTAATAGTATTTGCTCCTCCCAAAAGTTAATTTACACAGATTCTTAATGTAATCAACACTGATTAGTTTATACAGTCTTACTAATAGCTTTACACAAATACTCAAGTACCATAATCTTGATACTCCTCCTCTCATTCAATTTGTGTCCTGCTGAATGTGAAAAACTAACCAAAAAGTTTTTATTTTCATTTTAAAAACTCTAGAATCAAATCCAGATTTTAAAAAAGACATCATAAATTATCTTTATAAATTTAACTAATAATATTCCTGCAACTTGGCATGATAACACAACTTGCTACCTCATATAGAGATCATGTTACTTGTCAGTGGAGAGTGGATGGCCTACCCATCCCTTCACCACCAGATTTGGAAAAGAAAATTTCTCCCTCTCCTTCAATTTTTTTTGGAGGGGATGGTGGGAAGGAGGGCTCAGACAAATACTGCTAATCCCAACATTGAAGCAAACAGAAGCTGGGAAGTAAGGAGAAAATTACAGGAGCAAAGTCAGGTAGGCAGAATTTTGCGGGTGGGAGTGGGCTTACATTTTTTCCACTACCTTTAAGTGGGTAAGTGCATTGTATTCAGCAAAAAAGCCCTGAGAGTCCTGTGCTATTATCCCTGCCTATATCACCAGGACAAGAAAAAAGAGGGTGAACTCACAAGGACAAAAGGAAATAAAAGCAAGAAGAAGCAGTTTAAAAGTCCTCACTATATAAAACAATAGGTCATAGACACAAATAGGTTGCAGATTTGGGGAAAAGGACATTTGCAAAGAGCAAAGGTCACCTTGTCCACATATGTTACCTCAAAAAAAAACAAAAAAAGAGTTATTTCAAAATTTCATTGAATGGGGTGGACTCAATTATTCATTAACATATTCAAAAATAAACCTATTCTCATGAAAGTTCTCATCACACAAAAAACTTTGTCACTGTGTAAGGTGATGAATGTTAATTAGACTTACTATGGTTATTACTTCACAATATATACATGTGTCAAATCATTACTGTTGTGTACCTTAAGGTAATATAATGCTCTATCAATCATATTTCAATAAAATGGGGGGCCTATTCTCAAAATATGCAAACTCTTCTACTCTTCTTATGGTTGATATCTTCCTGATATATACTGATAGATACAAAATTATAATTCTACTAGAGGCCCGGTGCATGACATTCATGCACTGGGGGGCAGGGTCCCTCAGCCCAGCCTGTGCCTTCTCCCCAGAACATGGGGAGCAGGCCTAAGCCGGCAGGCAGACATCCCCTCAAGGTGTCCTGAGCGCTGCGGCAGAGGCAGGAGAGGCTCCCGCCACCGCCACTGTGCTCACCAGCAGTGAGCCCAGCTTCTGGCTGACGGTCTCCCCCTGTGGGAGTGTACTGACCACCAGGGGGCAGCTCCTGCGTTGAGCGTCTGCCCCTGGGGGTCAGTGCTCATCATAGCAACTCGCTGTTCCACAGTTCAGTTGATTTGCATATTATGGTTTTATTATATAGGATGTTAGTCACAGGACAAATAACATTTCAGCTTACAAGGCAAATATTACTGGCATCTCCAAGTACCCTTTAATTACTTGCTTGGTAGAATTTTTTAAATATCCTCACTCTTACTTTCCATGTGTTTGTATGCGAGCTAGAAAGTCCCTTTTAAAGGACTTGAAAGTCCTTTAAAGTCCCAAATTCACTGTCTCATAGCCCATCTGAGTAAGCAGCTCTGCTAGGAACATACCATGCCATGTCCTACATTTTTACCTCTGAACAATAAATGCCCTAATCCTAAAAACGTACTGTTCAGACAATCACACACAACTCATCACCATCCTTCCTTCCCTCTACTGTGGAATTTTCCAGGGCCTGCCCAGCTATCCACTTCCCCTTCCTAGCCAGGGTTCATTGCTCTGGCTTGGTCTTTCCACAGGACACAACATATAAAACCAAATTCTAAATGGTTTTTAAAACTTTTCTCACCTTATTTCCCTAACCCTTCATGGAACTACTCTAAAACTCTTTAGCGGAGTTCCCAACGCCAAGAGCAGTGTTTTCAAATTACCAGTTGCTACCATCAATTTGAGTCCCAAATGTCATTTTTTTTCTTAAAAATAGAATAAAAAATACCAGAATGCATCACACAAAGTGTATTATTTCACAACATTTTAACATTTCTATATGTGTGCACTAGATTTTGAGATAAAACTGTGTATCTTACTATATTGGACCATTGCCCCAAAAAGCTTGAAAAATACCTGCTTTTGTTTGGTCTAGAAGGCCCTCTAACCTGGCCCCTGCATAAGGCTCTAAGTCTAGCTCTTGCTACACCCTAAAAAGCCAAGTTCATCATGCCAAACTTTTGTAGCACCGTGTCTTAGTGCTGTCAGTCACACTATTCCCTCTGCCTTGAATGCCCTCTCATTTGTCTATAAGGCCCCCTGTACTCATCTTTCATTATTTACTACATGTTACCTCTTCCACAAACACGTTATCTTTCCCTTGGCAGCTAATGACACATACACTTTGTACCTCTCTGAGGAATTATAACCTATATTATAGCCTCTTAGACATTTCACTGTCCTTTTTAATTTTAGGCTTGACTGTCTTCCCAACTTCTAAACTATAGACTCCCTGAGGGAAGGAATACATTTTACTAGTCTCTGTATCAGCAGCACTGAGCCACTGTACATGCCATAGGATAGGGGTTCAAAATTGGCAAAATGAACAAATAAAAAATTAGGGACTTGCATCTAACTTCTCCAGTGTTAGAAATGATTGCCTTTGCAACAACGCATGTTCATATTGCAGTGCTGAATCAAGATTTCCTCATTTTTGCTACAATAGCTCCCAAAGAGCAGCACCCAGTAGCCTAAGGCAGAAAGAGGAGGTGTCAGCTTCCTCGCTCAGCAAAGGAACTCAGTTCAGGTTGCAATGCAGCAGCACCCACTTCCATGCTTCAGGAGGTTATCTAGGGAAAGGCGGACAAGAGGGTTTCCAGAGGTTCTCACAGGCAGGTGAGATAAATCAGAAACAGCATTATCAGACCTCCTTAGCAGGGAGAATCACGTTTTATAAATAACTCTTAGTGGAGGGTGGGAGAGGGAGAATTCTCTATTCCCATATTGATGGCACTAAATCGCCAATATGAGCTAAGCAAAACAAAAGGTAGCATGAAGTAACTCATTGAAGTTACTTGGTTTCTGTTACCTACTGTAATAGTTCTGAAATAGCTACTGACTCACCACTCTCATTATGAGACTACTTGGAAGACCGGGGTCATACCTAACAGGGGCTCCTCACCCAGGCTTCGAAGCTTTTTGTAGGCTTTATCTTACATACATGAATGCTGTAATTCTGGGAGGTCTGGTACACCTATTTCACAAGCCACTACTTCAACTGCCTTCAGTGTAATTAAAAACAGTGCAGGCAGCATCCAAGATACTTTGACAGACTCTGCCAACTGTCAGTTTCAGCTGTTCTTTTCTGTTTCCACCATAGTTCATAAACTACTATTACATGAGCCATGTTTGTTTCCGCCTAAACTAATCATTTTCTTTAAAAATAATTCCTTTTGCTTAAAGTTTGCCCCAGACTTGCAATTTTATCCATAATTAAGGAAAAGATAAATTATTATTATAACCTAACAAAAACATATTCATAAAATGTGAAACTTCACCCATTATATTAAATTTTAGATATCTGTTAGAGAAAGGTAATTCAGGATTGCCTGGGTAAAACTTAAAGAACCATTAAAGTTCTGTTTCCTTTTGCTTTAAATAGGTGCTGAAGACTGTGCTTATTCTACACTTATTAGGTATAAACACCTACCAAGTATAGGAACTTCTACAAATGCCTTCTCTGTATGTTCTTCTACTTTCACTTATCCATCTTCTCTTGACAACTCTGCTTCAGTAAGTGTATTAGTAAGAAAGAGTAATAAACCCAAATATAGACTTTCAGAAAAATAATGACATAAATATTCCTTTTCCTCTCCAGTCCACCTTTAAGATTTTATTAAGAAAAGGACAAATAAATAAGTTCATAAACAAATTTAATTACACTGAAGTATCTAAAGTGTATGCTATGCGTGGGGGCTTATTTTCACATATTAAACACTAGTCCCCTTAGTATTAAGTTCATACCAACCTTCCCTTGGTAAAATGAAGAGCACTGATGCAGATTAAATGACTTTCTCCCATGATGCTACTACTCCACCATCTATTCTAGAGAGAATGCAGTCTTCAACATGAAAAAATGCCACTTGATTATTTTTTCCTCTGACATGTTTTAAACAGAAAAGTGTAGAATATCAAGAGAAGCCATATTTCCAAGGTTTTAAGTAGTATTTTTCAGTATTTTCTCTTATTAAAATTGGTGCAATTCATCCAAGACATTTTTCAAATGTCATTATTTACATACTTAAAAATTGCTTAGAGAAAACAATCTCTCCATCTGAAAGATATACTTTAAGAAACCAACTAGTAATCATCAAAACAGAAAGGAAAAAAAAATCACTTTCATAGACTACACATTCTTTAAAAACTCATCGAAGTTCTTCATTTTACAGATTAGAAAACAGTTCATACAGGTTAAGTAATTTGCCTCAGATCACAAAGCACTAGAAATAGAATGAGGTATTTTAATTGCTCTAAATCATGCAAGTTAAATATGTTCTCATCCACTATCATTTAAATTTTAAAATTATCACTCTTTCTCATTAATTCCTGAGGAAGGACTCCTACAATATATGTTCTACATTTTCAAACTTGTTCAAGTTAATACACTTCAAATTCTAACTCCAACAAAAAAGGTAGTATCTAAGAACTTTCCTCCAAAAGTTTCAAGAAAGTAAGTTTAGGTGTGCACATCCCTAAAATGTCGCAATGAATTTCAAAGTATATCCTTTTGATTGTTGTCCCCTGAGTACATTTTAGATGTTTGTTCAACCACCACAAAAAAAAAAAAAGAGAGGGAGAAAATTCTAGAAGTTTCTCTTTGACAAACAGCATCAACAATCTGTGAATGAAATGCTTAGATCATTATTCCATTAATATTTAATGGGTTTCTGGCTTAAATTAGGAAGTCACTAGCATTTTATCAATTTACTGCATGAAGAGTTAATAAAAGGTTGGAAAATGCACTCTTAGTTGACTTTGGATCTGAAAGAAGGTGATCTGACATTGTCAACACAAACTGAAGACTTGAGCTTAAAAGCAAACAACAGAAGAAATGAACAAGTTCCTTCAATAAAAAGCTCTTTCCTATTCAAGCTCTGATCTCTTACCAAGTGCATTGGCACCGTGGAGACCCCATCAGTAAGGCTTTCGGATTTTCATTTCAATGCTCCAATAAATCAATTCTGTACATTTTAACTTTGGGTACTCAAGGGCAAAGCAGAGGGCACAGTGTGGGTAACAATTTACATTGGATCATTTTCAAGGACTGTAGTCTAACCACTCATTACAATTGTTTCTTTGTGCAACTGATTATTCTCAAAGTACTGGGAGAATGCAGTACCGTACTTCTCTGAAAGATAACGGCAACAAAACCCAAGACATGATTTTGATTACAAACTGATGTGGCAGTTTGACCAGTAAAGTGCAGTGTATGTTGTCTTCTTAAATATTACTAACGTATGTTTCTTAATTATGACCTCAGGTGTCACTGTACAAAGAAACAAGAATATCTTGTTAAAAGGTTCACACACCTATATTTTTAAAGTATGGCCAGTTTAGCAAGGTGGCAAATTTGTTTGAAAACATGAAACACAGACAATCGCCACCATAGCTCAATAACACACACACACACACACACACACACACACACACAGGTTCAAAGCTGTGTTAAACACAAAATCCTTACCCCATTTTGCCCAATGAAAACTTGCTCTGAAGTTTCTGCTCTTAGGCTACGGAATAACTTCCAGAGGAATTTCTCCGTCTGCTATTTCGCAGTTGCTTTTCCACCCCCCGAGGTCCTTTTCTGGAGGTATTTCAGTAATGCTGACAATTCAATTAGTTCCCTTGTATAAAATGATTTCTCTCTCAGAAATACCAAAACGTTCACACAGAGGTGGCATTTGCTTATTAGAGTTAAAATGCTGCGCGGAGGAGACAGCGGTCAACTCTATTCCACAAAATGAGTCTACGTGTTGGAAAACGCAGAATCCAGCTTCACAGAGTCTTAGGAAAAATGACTTGGGTGGTCATTTCGCTCAGGTCCTCCGCCACTCTCGGAGAGGCAGGTAACTCGGTCTTTTCGGTGCTACTAAGGCTGCGGGTTCAAATTTCTCCACCACCCCAGGTCCCGGGGGGTGGAGCGTGCAACCCAATGCGACGTGCACTTTAGAGAGAGCCCTACGAGAAAATAAAAATCCTAAAAGCAGCAATGCCACTGCTTCCCTGCACTCACATTAGAAAAAGGCTATATAGAAAAATCTCCTCGAGGTGCAAACCCGGCAGCTCGCGACGTGCACAACACTCCACATTGGAATCTGTCTTTTATATATATATTTTCTCCCTCCTAAGACTCGGAGCCGAGAAGAGGCGGGGAGGAGGCAGAGAAGGCTGGGCAGGATCGATTCATTCTCCCGAGAATAAACGGAGCCATTTCCAGGCTGGCAGCAGGCTGGGGGCGCAGCGGGTGCCGGAGAGCAGGGGGAGGGGGCCGATCCCACCTCCCTCAGCCCCTTCCCGCCCCCCGCCGCCGAGCACAATGGAGCCCGGCTTCCGCCCGGCCCTTCATTCGCGGCTGCCCACTCTTCCCTCCTCTCCCGAGCACAGCAGGTCCGAGGCTCCCGTCGGCGGAGAATGAATGAATCAGAGAGCCTAGCCCCACGCCGCCCGGGTACCCGGCCCCCAGCGCCGGGGCGGGGGGAGCGG
>NW_005353967.1:19958444-20005935 GCF_000412655.1 Myotis brandtii
CTGGCCCCGGTCCCGGCTGCCACAGCCCCCTTCTCTGCACCCCACACCGGGTGCTCGCGCCCTGTCTCCATCCTCCCCGCAGGAGGACCTTTAAATAGCAACGTCAGCGCGCTCTTCTCCGCACACACGTCACCCGCCGCTTACGTCACCGGTGTGCGGGGGATGATGTCACGCGGCCGGAAGTACTGCTAAATTAGGGAAGAAGCAGGGGAGGAGAATTCCACCAGCTCCTCTGTGCCCACCTGTTCTCGCTTTTCCTTAAAGGCCAAAGCACAGGAGACAGCCCGAGAGGAGCTTGGAGGGGGAAGAGGCAGAGATTTCCTTTGGCACACAGGTGCCAAAAGCGAGTGACTCATTCATGGCAACAGTGCCGAAGTGTCAAGCGGGTGCTATCTTGTCTCCCACTCGCACCTCTATTGCCGCTGCATCCCCGGGCTTCTCTAGTTCCCAACTAGCACGGATATGTGGGAGAAAAACCTGATCACTAGTGATAGATTATTTCTAACAATACTTAGAAAAAAATCACCTTAATTTTCAAGAGTTAATGCTATTCTGGACATCGGAGACTTAAAAACAATTTTTTTCCCGCTTAGTGGTTATCTGAATCACGAATGAATAAAGAGCAGAGCCATAAACAAATGTTATAATGCAATAAAGGTTAGTAATTAATAGGGAAGAAGGCCATCAAATAATCTAAGTGTTTTTATTTGCAGAAGAGCAAAGTTTTGTCACAGGATAATGAGTCCATCTTAGATAATTACCGTCATAGACATAGCAAATGCCAGTATACCCTCTCAACTCTGGTTTATCAAGAATATGAGTTCCAGTCTATGGAAATTAAAAATAAGAAAGACCACCAAACCCCCCTTTAAAAAAATTAACACACGCACATTTCAGTTATGTTTGTCTTTCTTAGTTTGGGCCATGTGATAACAAAACCTCTTAAATATGTGGTTTTTCATTTCCTATATGGCAAGGGGAATAGCCATTTTTAGGTTTACTAGCTGTGTATGTGCATAATAAATCATATTATGAATGCTTTTCAAATAGCAAATTACTGCAAGTTATAAAATGTCCTTATTATTTTGATAGTTTATTAGATAGACTTAAATAATGAACTTTGATTTGATTTAATGTGATAGTCATGACCCAGAAATAGAATTACTAGATAATGCCAAAGGCCATTGCTATTTCAGAGTTAGTCTATACATTCAGTGACCACATTTTCCAAACCAAAACCCAGGCACATCATTTGACAATAGACAACATATTTGAAATCTGAAGTGACCTGGAAAATCCAGGACATAGGATTACCAACCTATAAAGTGGTTGTTAGGAGAGCTATAAATGGATATCAATGCAGTTTAAATAAAAGAAGTTAAAACTCTGTAGAATTTATACTATGTGTAGCTTTTTAAAAAATGTTTTTAATGTTAAACTACTAGCATTATTCCTAATTAAGGAATGTTGGTTCTACAGCTTTCTGTATTTACATTTTCTTGGTCAATTTAGGAGCCTGTCATTAAAGGACACCAGCCAAAATAGGACCAATTTGTAACTAAATCAGGCTTCCTGGTTATCCTCACATTATAAAATCAAGCAATTTAATATTTTAATTGCTTACAATTTGAAATATTAAAAGTATTTTTAGGGTTATAACAGGTTAATAAAAAACAAACCCCTGACTGACAACTATCATATTAATAGAAACTTGTACTAATTTATCTTTCAAATAAATGGAGTTTCTTACATATGTATAAAATATTAAAACTGCCTGGCCAGCATTGCTCAGTGGTTGGGTGTTGACCTGTTGAACCAGGATTCCCAGCCGTGGCACATGCCCGGATTGTGGGCTTGATCCTTAGTAAGGGACATGCAGGAGGCAGCTGATCAATGATTCTCTCTCATCATTGATGTTTCTATCTCTCTCCCTCTCCCTTCTCTCTGAAATCATTAAAAATATATTTATAGCCCTAGAGGAACCGTATCCCAATGGAGATGGCTTCTTCCAAGAAGACAATGTGCCATGCCACGGTGCTCGTATTGTGCAGGAGTGGTTTCAAGAACATGAGGAAGACTTTACCTTGCTTAGGTGGCCCCCACAATCACCAGATCTCAATCCAATTGAGCATTTGTGGGAAGAAGTTAAAAGAGCCATCAGCCATCAATTCTAACAGAACTGGGCAGTGCTATTCATCAGGCATGGTGTCAGATTCCTCACATCACCTTTCAATATCTCGTGGCATCAATGCCAAGAAGAATCGCCACAGTATTGAAGGCAAAAGGTGGCCCAATGAAGTACTGATGGGGTGGTCATAGCAATCTGGCCACACAATGTATATATATTTATAAAGCAATAGGACTGTCAGTCTTCAAATATTGTCATCGGTTGGCTATTGCAAATTGAAATGCAAATTGTTATTTACTAAAATTTCTCTACAAATTATTTCCTATCTGAACGAAATTACTTTTCTCTCTTTCCTGCTCTTTCTGTCCAAGCTTACTGTGTCATTATTGACACTTCATTCTACTCTTTTGTCTTGACTTCTTTGGGTTATAATCTTAGTCCCCCTCATCTTTACCCAAATGTGAAAACAGCGAGTCAACTGCCTCCCTGCCTTTAGAATGCTGACCCTTCCCTAGAGTTTCTACTTTTCAGAGCTACATGATCGCTTCTCAAACTGCTCTTTTGTCAGCTGAAAGCAGAGCAACATTTTTCCTATGTAAATCTAATGGTGCATTGTGATATAATTACTCAAAGTTTATGTGATTGCTTAACTTCAGCTTCTGCTTTTACTTTAGAAAATTCTGCCAGTAATTGTTCTTTTTTTCCCTAGCTTGTGTAGTATATCAGGGAATCTATACATTCATGTACCCAAAGGAATAAGTAAGACATTTGATATTTCATGGAATATCTGCTCAGACATAAAATAATAAAGTAAATGCCCTTTCCTCCCCACCCCTCTTGAAACAATTCTAATACAATTTTAAGAGAAGTCAGAGAACCATTCTATGGTTTTCCAACAAAAAGTAAATACCTTTTCTCCTGATGTAACCCAAGTGCTAGCCATGAATTTCTAACCCTGATTACTTTGTATGTTTTATAAATAATGAGCTTCATATCTACACTAATAAAAGAGAAACATGCAATTTGGTGTCACTCTGCTACACCCACCAGCCAATCAGGATGAGTATGCAAATTAACCCAACAAAGATGACAGTTAATTTGCATATGCAGGCTCGAAGCAAAGACTGAAGGCTCCGGCCTGAGGGAAGACTGAAGACTGAAGAGGCTTGGCTTCTCCCCTGCGGCCAGAGCAAAGGCCTGGGTCCCAGGTGCCAGAGGAAAACCGGTGCCGGCAGCCAGGGGAAGGAAGGCCTATTGCACGAATCTCTTCATGCAACGGGCCTCTAGTATATATATAATTTTTTTTACTGGAAGAGGCAGAAGGTACTTTGGTAGACTTGCAAATTTTTAACAGTTCCTGTTTCCCACTACACTCTGAAAATTTATGGAGAGGCTTCTGAATACCCTCTGATTTTAGAATCTGTGGGTGGAGGCATCTGTTTTAGTTACAGAGTTTACTTTCATGCCCTTAATAGGAGATGGTAATAGTCAATGGGTGTTCATAGACTGGTCATGAGATACATCTTTCTCAATGAAAAGATCTAGGAGACAGAAAAAATTTGTTGGAAAGAGAGTTAAAGCCAGATTTAATTTTAATTGCTTGTATTAGATAATAGCAACTCCCTTTCAAATTCCCTCTTTTTAATGACCAAAATACAACCTTTTTCAAATAAAGTCTTAGGTAGAAATAAAAGTTATCTCTGCATACAATAGAAATCTCAAGATTCCTAGTTTATGCCACATAGTTATGAAGGAACTAAGTGTAACAGCAAAACCTAAAAGTAAAAAGAAAAGAATGAAAGAGTTGTAGGGAAACAGAATTTATCCAGTTGATTCTCCAAAGTCAGCCCACCTCCTCTACAATATAGCAGATATTGGGTGCCAGTAAGACGTGTTTGGCCTGTTCAAAACCATCTTTTACTATTACAATAATGTTCTGAACAGAAATAGAGTAGTTAATAGTCTCAAGGGTGGGAGTGTAAGTGTTTGGCATCTCTAAGGCAATGACTTGAGGACAATTTTTACTCTTCGGTGTGTCTGCACTATTTTACCAGTGGGTTGGATTATGGTGGAGGGAGGGAAGTTAGAAAATTATTCTAAAGAAAAATGATATAGAGTGATGGAAAATAATCTTATAGAACTATCTTTTGCTCTGATTTTTGCTGTAAATTCATTATTTGTTTTCTAAAAATGGTTAAACAGATACAGATATAATCCCAGACTTATGAACGAGCATATCGGAAAGTTTAAATTGGTGCTGTGAGAAGATCATTATACTATATATGTAAAATTTTAAATGTTCAGAAAAGATGGGGATATGGTGCCTTTGAGAAAAGTGTCTGGTTTGACTGCAGGTTGTGTGTTTGGTTGGTTGGTTTTTCTAAACAACAATTACAGAGAACAGGCTGAAGAAATATGCAGATCTGCAAAGTGCTACAGTAGAGAACGTGGAGCATAGCTTGTTCTACACCTGTGTAGTTACTTAGAATGAAATGCTGTGGAAGCTGATTGCCATGGTAACCAATAATCTTTTTCCTGAATGGGGGAACAGGGCAACCATGAGGAAACTGTTTTAAATGAGCTACGCTGTTTTGTAATTCTTTTGGTGCCAGTTAGGTCACCACCCTAGGTATTAAGGACAGCCATGCTTATGAAAGGAAGTTGCCTTCTTATCGAAGAGAAAAGGCTGGGGCAAAAACGTGGGGCTATTTCAAAGAGGGTGGGGGGGCGTTTAAGATGGCAACATAATTGGTAGAAACTGTTCACATGGTTAAAGTGGGCAGACACAATACCTGGAAACCATGCTAAATGTTCTCCCCAACATAAGAGGTCAGAATAAATAAAGATTGCTAACATTTGGGAGTTTCAGCCAAGATAGTTCATAAGTTATTTATGAAGCTTTTATTTCTTTTAATCTGGTTCTAAAAAATAATTTCTCTAAAAATAAAAATGGCAATGGTAAATAAATCTTTAGTCAATATCCATTTCATTATTTTAATAATGAATTGCAGCCCTGGTTGGTGTGGTTCAGTGGTTGGAGCGTTGGCCCATGCACTGAAGGGTCACAGGTTCGATCCCCAACCCTGTCGGGGCTCGAGTGAGAGGCAACTGATTGATATGTCTGTCTCACAAGTCTGAAGGAAGTTGGTCCTACAGTTGGTTTGGATGGTCCAAGGTGTCACTAGGGTCCAAGCTCTTTCCAGCCTTTTACTTAACCATCTTCAAGTGTTGTCTTTTTTAAACAATCCTATATAATAAAAGGCTAATATGCAAATAGACCAAATGGCGAAACAACTGAACAACCGATCACTATGACGTGCGCTGACCACCAGGGGGCGTGCGTGGAATATGGCGGGCATTGGCTGTGGCAGGATGGTGGAGCAGGTGAGTGGGGGCGCCAGACCAAGGTGGGGCGCTGGTCACTGTCTTTGGGGAGAGCCTCTGGTGGTTACTGAAAATTCTTTGCTCCTGCACGCCACAGTCCTGCCCGGCGGCGCTTGCACCTGCCGGTGCTGGCCCTGCTTGCACCCACTACTGGCTCTGGAGCAATCGCTAGCACCCACTGCCAGCACCCAGCACCGGCCGCGATTGCTTGGTGCTGTCAACAGGTGCAAAAGGCAGCTGCCAGCCCCAATCGCCCCTCAGGGCTTCTTCACTTCCCTCTGCTCCTGAGGGGAGATCGGGGCCGGCAGCTGCCTCTTGTACCCACTGCCAGGACGGCCCCACTCACACCCGCTGCCGGTGCCAGAGCCACCGCTCGCACCCACTGCTGGCGCCGGCCCCAATTGTTCCATGCCTTCGGCGGGAGGGGCAGGGCAAGGGTGCAGAGGATGGGCAGAGACCTGCCCCTTTGCCTACCACAGCCTCACGGCCCACAGTTTCTTTCAAGGTGTATGAATTCTTGCACTGGGCCCCTAGTGTTTTATAATTCACTTGGACAAATGATGGTTCATCCCTTGAGTCTACATATTGTGTCTGAACAAAATTAGAGCTCTCACAGTCAGGAAAAAAAGGCAATGGCTATTGGGTAAGCAAACCACTTATTTGCCACAGGACCCAAAGCCACGCTGGTATTTCTATTGCTCTTCAAACAGGATAAGACTGTTTCAAATACTGGGCCTTTGCCACCTGTAACACATGTGCCCAAGATCTTCACACTCCTCATTATTCAGTTGTATGCTCAAATTGCATCTCTTGAGAGAGACTTCTTGAACATTTTTGTTTTATTTTTTAAATCTTTATTGTTGAAAGTATTACATATGTCCCCTTCCCCCCCCCTCCCTTGACCTCTTCTAGCCTGCCCCTGCCTCCCGCCTCAGGCCTTCACCACCCTATTGTCTAAGTCCACAGGTTATGCATATATGCATTCAAGTTCTTTGGTTGATCTCTTTTCACTCACCCACCCTCCCTGCCTTTCCTCTGAAGTTCAACAGTCTATTCCATGCTTCTATGTCTCTGGATCTATTTTGTTCATCAGTTTGTTTTGTTCATTAGATTCCACATATGAGTGAGACCATGTGATACTTGTCTTTCTCTGACTGGCTTATTTCCCTGTTTAGCATAATACTCTCCAGGTCCATCCATGCTGTTGCAAATGGTAAGAGTTCTTTCTCTTTTACATGCAGTCTTCCATTGTATAAATGTATCACAGCTTTTCTATCCACTCATTTGCTGATAAGCACTTGGGCTATTTCCAAATCTTAGCTATTGTAAAAGCATGCTGTTATGAACATAGAGGTGCATATATTCTTTCTGACTGGTGTTTCTGATTTCTTGGGATATACTCCTTGAAGTGGGATCACTGGGTCAAATGGGAGTTTCATTTTTAATTTTTTGAGAAAACTCCATATTGTTTTCCATAATGGCTGCACCAGTCTGCATTCCTACCAGCAGTGTACTAGGGTTCCCTTTTCTCCACATCCTCCCTTGTCGTTTATTCAGTCCGCAGGCTGACACTCTATGACAGGTGTGAGGTGATACCTCATTGTTGTTTTGATTTGCATCTCTTAGATGATTATAAAATATCTGGAAGATATTCATAGCCACTCACTCTCAGACCTATATCAATAGAATTGGCTGCATTGACAATCACTGGCTTAGCTCTTCCTCACTATATCTACTGAAGCAGAAACTAGCTGTATGAGCAGTTATTGGGGTGATGTAGAAAAGATGCTTGTTGCCCAGCTGGTTTGGCTCAGTGGTTGAGTGTCGACCCATGGTTCGGTTTCCCCATCAGGGCACATGCCTGGGGTGTGGGCTCCATCCCATCAGGGAGCGTGCAGGAGGTAGACGATCGATGTTTCTCATCATTGATATTTTTATCTCTCTCCCCCTCTTCCTTCCTCTCTGAAGTCAATAAAAATATATTTTAAAAAACAGACAAACAAAATAGGCTAATCTTTTAAAAAATTCAGACAGCTTATTACATAGATAGCAAAAGCAAAAACAGCAAAGGTGCCAGCTGCCCCTGTGCCTTGTCCCACAGGACAACACAAAAACAAAAGAGGCTGGATGACAAGTGCAACATGAGTAGTGGAATATCCTGTTGCTGCAGGCAGATTCCATGTTGCAGCTAGTAGTTTTACAGCCTGCAGTTGTTTGGGGGGGGGGGGTTGTATAGTAAAGAACATGGCTGGCCTTTGTTTCTGGTTCCTGGGAATTAGCCTCTAAATCCTTGAAATTTCCCAAGAGATAGAAGTATCTTTGTTATTCATGGTGGGCACCTGAGTTCATGCTATTAAGAAAACTCAGAATGGGGGCCATGTCAAAAAGATGAACTATGTAATTAGAGGATTGAGGCTTTGATCCAAGTGATATCAGCCCAACCTCTGGGGAGGAGAGAGGGACTAGAGGTTGAATTCAATCATCTCACCAATGATTCAATCATTCATGCTTCCATGAAGAAATCCTAGTGAACACTTGGACACAGAGGCTCAGATGGGCTTCCTGGTTGGTAATCATACATTGATGAATCGGAGGGTTACATGTCCTGAGGACTTGGAAGCTTCACATGGGAAGGACATGGGCCCTCCTGACCCCGAATGACATGAGATTGTCTAAGAACTTGCCCTATATGCCTCTTCAGTTGGCTAGTCCTGATTTGTGTTCTTTATTTTTTAAAAAACTATAATCATAAGTATGGTGCTTTCCTGAGTTCTGTGAGCTGTTCTAGTGAATTATCAAACTTGAAGGGATAGTGGAAACTCCTGAATTTGTAGCTAGTTGGTCAGAGTATGATTGTCCTGGAAACCCTGAGCTAGTGGCTGGTGTCTGAAGTTAGGGCAGTCTTGTAGGGAAGTGTGCCCTTAACCTGTGAAATCTGATCTAACTTCAGGTAGTTAACATCATAATTGCATTAGAAAAGGGAAGACAGAAAACCTCAGACCTCCTCAGAACCTAGGAGAGGATGAGGAATTGTCTCATGATACCCTCCTGGAAAGATATGGAGACAGTGAGAAATGGCCTTGAAGTAGTTTCTTACAAGCTTCCCCTGGTTTCATGTTCCAAGAGGATCACAAGACATTTGCTAAACTTAGATCAGCTGCACTTAAGCTTTGCATCAAAAAGGGTCTGAAAATATGTTTACCAAAATGCTGGCAGTAGTTATCCCTGAGTCACGTAATCAGAGGACTTTCGGCTTTTGTCTTGATGCCTTTCTTCTTTATTCTTTATAGATTCAATTTAGGGAGTAGTTAAGTGTGGGCTCCAGGGAAATCCTGCCTGGGTTTGGATCTCAAGTCTGTCGTTTAGTAGCTACATGTTCTTGATACTGATCCATTAACTTGTCCTCCTGGTTCATGGGTTCAGTCAGCTCCAGGTCCTCTGAGGTGTGTGCTCTCCCCCTTACCTTCTTCATTTACAAGAATGTCCTGTGGAGCTGTCATTTCCTTTCCTAAAATGAAGATATAATATGTCCATGGCAAGGCCCTAATTCATCATCTTTGTTTTCTCATTAAAATAAACAAGTCAAAGAACAAAATAAAAACCATGCTAGTTTGGCATGACTGTTTTCTTGGTAAGCCAAGACTTCAAGCAAATTATTTCGCCTCTTCATGCCTAAACTTTCTCATTTGTATAAAGAAAATAATAGATAATAGTCCCGACTTCATAGAGTTCTTATGAGCATTAAATGAGTTAATATAAATAAGACCCTTAGACAAATTGGCCAATTTTTTTCCTTATAATCACAACATCTCAGTCACCCTATAGAGAAATGAAATAATTTCTGAGAAAATATTTGAAAATTTCAATGAATATCTTAGATGACTATATAAATAAATAAAATACATATATATATACAAAATAGATATGTATTAAAATGTGTATATATATATATACTTTATATTACTTTAAATTCCTCAGCCTCCCTCCAAAATAATCCATAGTTAATATTTTGATCTCATACATATTTAAAGGAAGGAAGTACATTAGAATGTTCATGTTTTATCTGTGGATAATGACATTTTGGATCTTTTTATTTTCTTTGTACTTAGAACATATTCTAAGTTCTTTCAAGTCATCATGTACTACTTTTTGTAATTAGAAAAAAATGTTATATTTACTAGTACAGATAAAATTATTTTTATCTGAATCCTTTCTGTACTTTACAGAGAAGAAAATAGAAACAGAAAACCTTGGAGACTCCAGTGACATGAGAGATTGCTTCTGAAACATTCTGAAATTATATTTTTATTGGTTTTAACAAGATTTACAGCCTACTCAGAAAAGCAATAGAGTGGGCACCAGAAAACAAATTTGTTTGGAAGCTCTAGAACCAGTACATGAATAGTCATGACATTCAACAACATGTCCCTGTTGAAAAATAGTTTTTATAATCTATAATGGTAGATGTTCTATGAACAGAGTAAGCTTCATGTAGAATAAAGTGAAAAGATTTTAAAAGTAGAGATTAAAGATGATTAAAGATTAAAGATGAGAAAGTATTTTTACGAAACTTCTTTTTGTTATGCTAATACAGCTCACTATCAAATACAAACATGAACTGTAAGAATATCTAATTCCAACATGGACTTTGGAATTAGACAGACTTAGAATTTGAGTCCTCTTGACCCAACCAGGTAGCACTGGATAAGTTATTTAATATCTCTGAGCCTCAATTTCCCAGTCTCTAAAATGTCAATAATAATAGTACCTGAAGGGCTATAATCCTATATAATAAAGAGCTAATATGCTAATTAGACTGGATGGTGGAACGACCTTCTGGAACAAACAGTGGGCGGGGGCCAAAAGGGCCAAGGTAGCCAGGGCTGTGAAGGCCTACTCTTGCACGAATTTCTTGCATCGGGCCTCTAGTAATTAAATGAAGTCCAGAATACTGGTACATTGCAAATGCTTAGTCAATGTGCTCTTTATATATGAAAGGCAACGGTCTGTTTTTGTTTCTTTTACTGATGTGAGAATTAATTGCATTCTAGACTCCTTTCATAATTAACCGTTATAAATGGAAAAGAAACATTAGACTATGTAAGAATTGGGGAAACTGACTTCAAAGTTGTTTTCAAGATGTATTCTTTTCCTTTAAAACATCTGAATCTTTGGAGTTTTACGCAGAGGCATACCATACCAACTCTGACCTTACCAAGTATAAAAAGAAAGCAAAACAGAGACTTTAGTATGCAAATACAACATTCTCTCCCCCCACCCCCCAATTCATGCCCATTGATCTCTGAATCTTTGTGAACTACTATGCTTTAGCAGTGGTTCTCAGCCTGTGGATCGCGACCCCTTTGGGGGTCAAACGACCCTTTCACAGGGGTCGCCTAAGACCATCAGAAAACACATATATAATTACATATTGTTTTTGTGATTAATCACTATGCTTTAATTATGTTCAATTTGTAACAATGAAATTGGGGGTCACCACAACATGAGGAACTGTATTAAAGGGTCGCGGCATTAGGAAGGTTGAGAACCACTGCTTTAGCCTCTTCCATCCATGAAATGGAGTGTGGATTATCATTGTCTCTGGATTTATCACATAGGTGCTAAACTCCTGGCCTTTTAAGAATGCCCAAAAGACTCGTGTCACCCTTCAAAGGCCTTTGAAGATTTCGGTCAGAGTTGGCCTCCATGCCTGCCTATGAGTTATCTGTGCCCTTAAAAGTACATTAGGGTGTACCTAATTACAATTTTTATCTAAACCTCTACAAAACACTTCTTTAAGGGAAAAGCCTCTCTTCATAGTTCTTCTGTGCATTCCACTCCTACAGGAAGACTTCTCAGAAATGACAAAACATCCCACAGTTTGGACCCAGAGAGAGAGTGGGCCGCCTCCGTCCTTCACCCAAAACCTAATTTATAGTGAGCATCAAGGCTTCAGCTGCATGGAGCCTTCCTCTCATCCATGGCACTTCCTTAACTAACAGCACATCACTCTGACCCCATCATCCAAAAAGGGGTTAAAAACTCCTGGGCTTTAAAAGTCAAAGAATGAGACTGCTACATTTCTGCCTGATTACTCAAACTCTCAGGTTTTTCCTCTCATTTCCCCCATTGCCTTTATTGGCATTTTCTACTTGGAAGAACTCAGTATCATCTATGAACCTAATATCTGTCTTCCAGAGCACTTGCACAGATTTAAAATATATTTGTTCTAGCACAGAAGGATCTCTGAAACTTTGCTGTTTATGCTTCTCTAAATAAAGACACATTTATTAAACATATCATTTCATTTCAAGCCAGATCCCTATCCTTGTGTTGTGCTTTTTTAAGGCAGTGCCAGTCCAACGATGAGCCAATCAAAAATTTTTATTAACTAGTAGGAAATGTCTTTGCCTATAATGATTTTGGGGAAGTCTTATATTCATAAATTTCATCCACTAGTTTTGCCTTTGGTACAATAGTCATTATTTCTTTAAAGACCTTGTAATATTTCTATATTAATTTCCCTTACAAGCTATGTACCTTTTTGCCAGTAGGTTGTTTATACATTTTTTTCAGTGGTCCTACCCTTTAATTACACATTCAACTAGTTTGTTTAGTATAGTGTGATACTATCTGTAAGTTTCCACAGCTATGCATGCAATTTTTCTTTTAGATAGAATTCAGATAGGCAATCCATCAGTGCCTGGAAAGTTTGCCATAACAGGGTACACAACTTTGCTAGCAGTTGCATACTTTTGCCCTTGATGTTCTTTAAAAGCCTAGGTTGATCAAGTTCTATTGATTTATCCCTTTCTGGTATGTTAACTAGGTCCTGGGCACTTCACATTATTTATTCTCAAGAATAATACCACCTTTTATCTGCATAATGGTTTATATTTATCGAGTATTTTCAACTTTTCAATGGATCTAATAATATTAATCTCTAGGAATAAAAAAATAATTTATTTTTCTGTAAACCTACAGAAAAGTAGTTTTCTTTAAAACTACTTTTAAAAATCTACTAATTAAAAAAACACACCCATAATTTAAAAGTGGGACTCTTGGTAATGTTTCCTTAGTAACGATGGAGGGAAAAAACATACAAACCAATCTAGCTATCAGGACTGTTGCATTCCATTCCACCCCAATTAAGTGGTTTCCTTTATTTTCTACCTCTTCTGACTGATATAAATGTTCTTTTCTTCATTTAGAGATCCCTACATAATTCTTCTTAAATTCTTATTGACTATCATCTATGACTAAATTATCAGTTGATTTTCAAAAAAAAAGAAAAGTTTTATCTATCTATACTAATAAAAGGGTAACATGCTAATTAATCAGGAGACCTTCCAGATGTCCTTCCGGACAAAGCCATGGTGGCGGGGCCAAAGCAGAGGTGATTAGGGGCAATCAGGCCAGGAGGGGAGGGCAGTTGGGGGCGATCAGGCCGGCAGGGTGGGGGCAGTTGAGGGCAGTAGGGGTCCCAGATTGGAGAAGGTGCAGGCTGGGCTGAGGGACACCCCCACCTTGTGCACGAATTTCATGCACCGGGCCACTAGTAACTATATAATAGCTTTTATTTATTAGGTGTCTACTATATGCTAAGCATTATGCTAAACATTTTATGCATATTTTTTCAGTCAATCTGTAGCAACTCTAATGGAATGGGTATTCTGTATTCACCCCAGCTAAGTAAAGGAGGAAATGCAAGCTCAGCAGGAATTCGTCCTTTGCCAAAAGTCCAGCTAGATCTGTCTAATTCCAAACCATTGCCCTTAATCCCTATGCTCTCTTGCCATTTACTTGGAGCTAAATCAAGTATTTCTAGAACTACAGATGACTAGGTTAGGGTGTAGACTATCTGCATTCTGGGCTGGTTCTGCCACAACCAACTATTTGATTGAGGGCAGGTGACTTAGTTCATGGGCACCTATTTCTTTATCTGTTAAATGCAATGATAGATTACAAAACCTTTAATGTCTTCTTTTTATGTAAGAATCACAGAACTACTAACCCCTATGTGATCATGAATAGGTACCAAACTAAAGTAAAAAATATTAAAATATGTCTTCCCTTTAAATTTAAAGAGAACAGTATGATGTTAGTCTTAACTACTCTTAATGCATATTATTCCTCCACACAGGAGGAATATGTTTGGTCTATTATTTTACTTTATAGCCAAAAGAGCAGAGGTGCTCATTAAACAGTACAGCCCCCACTTTAGAGTGTAATGGCAGTTATGTCTGTAAATAAATTGTATTCATTGCCATGAGTGATAGATTTATGTGTTTATTTCTTGATTTGAAACTGCAATAATTGAAAGTTTGGATGTAACAGAGTGTTTATTCTCTTTATTCACATTATATTCAGAGTGGCTTAGGGGGAAAAATTGTCAGGGCCTAAATCTGGCTAAGTCCAACTTAGCTTTTCCCACATAATTTTTGGATTTCTATACATAATAATTCAGCCTTTTTCGTGTTTCCATTTATAATGGAAACCTTCTATACTGGTTATTTTGCATGCCCTCCTCCCACCTACCTCCTGGTCCAATCTTACCCAAACCTCTCCACCCCCATTTTCTCCAATCTCCTCTGTCCTACTTTATGCCTCAGAAGACTGAAATTTGCTGACATCTCCATGACTCCTTGTGCACTGGAACACATAGGAGATCGGCAAGTGGAAAGTGGAGTATTTTTCCTCCCCACACCCCCACCCTGCCTTGTCACCCCAGTTCTTATTCATCCCTCCTGAACCACATTTCCTCTGCCAGGTCAGTCTTCTTCCCCAGCTCCAGCTCCAGCTCCCACTGGCTTCTGCTAACTCTATTTCCTTTCTTTGTTTCCTCAGCCCCAGGAGGAAAACAGCTCTCCCTCTGTAACTGGTGCCTCGCCATAGTTTTTTCTTAACCTTCCTCTATACCTTTGAGTAGTCAGTCTTCTTTTTTTGAAAACTTAATTAATTAATTTTAATCCTTATCCAAGGATTTCTAGAGAGAGTGGAAGGAAGGGGGAGAGACAGAGAGAGAGAAACATCAATGTGAGAGATACAACCATTAGTTGCCTCCCACAGGCCCCGATAAGGGAAGGGATCGAGCCTGCAACCGAGGTACATGCCCTTGACCAGAATTGAACTGCGACCCTTCAGTCTGAGGGCCAATGCTCTAACCACTGAGTCAAATCGGCTAGGGCTCATTCTTCTTATTAAAGTCTCTTCATGTAAAATATCTAAGGTGAATTTTGTTTCTTCCCCAGGACCCCAAATGATTCACCATCTCTTACCAAAAACCCAAACCCATTAATTTGGAATTTAAGCACCTCATTCTAGAGATGACATTGACTTCAATGAATATATATTCAACATCTTGATAAGCTCAGAATTATATTAAGTGCTATGAGAGGTACAAGAATCATTTGTGGCATGATTCTGCTTTTGAGAAGTTTATTATCTATTAAGAAAGTCTGAGATTAACATATTAAATAATTCACATGTAACACAGGACTTTAAATCTTAAATTAGGTAGTTCATAGGACTAGTCAAGCAACAGGAGATAAAATTATAGCAAATGCTCACCCTCCAGACTTGCAACACTTCTTACATATTTTTATTTCCTGAATTAGAAACATTTTTATTTATTAGACTTACAAAATATAGTATTCAGAACTAGAAAATATTAGTGAAATATTAACTACCTGTGGAATACTCATGCTTGAAATATTCTGAGTAAGTGAAATGTATCCAAAGGTACCTGCTGTGTAAACATTATGAGGTCCAAGAGGTCATCTTGTGTATGTAAAAGGAATTTATTTGTTGGTCAAACAAGAAGAATGGTAAGGCATTGCCAATGATCAGTCTGGAACTAGCCACCATTCCCATACACTCTGTGAATAGGAAATTTATCAGCTGTGCCTGATTCTTAGCTTCTATGGGACTCTCCTTTTAGGCCCAAGGATATGCACTAAAATCCAACTTTGCTCATTAGTCTATCTCCCTACTTGGTTCAGCGAGAAAGCCCCAGATATGGGAGAATGGGGAAGGCATGCACTACACTCTGGTGCCTAATATGATTCTTGCAATCCAATAAACAGGTTACTGTTTTAAGAGCTTGGATGTCAAGACTATAAATCTGATATTTCACCCACAGGTTGGGAAGGAAAAGATAGAATGTGCAGAAAGGTGTTGAGTTTCTCTGCCTGTGTACAGACATTAGTGGGGTTCTCTGTTAGAGCAGAGAAGGCTTTATGCAGGTAAGGACTTGGGGGCTTGCTTTCTAATTTGATTAGGATTCAGACGGGCAAGAAAGGAGAAGGACTTAGAGGAGAGAGAAAAAATATAAGGGTAGGCAAAGAGGTAGAAACGAACTGTGTATTACCCACAGGACAATGAAGAAACCAGCTTGACCTGACCTCCAAGTAAAATTAGAACAGTACAAAGTAATATTGAACAGATAGGATGGGGCAGGTCAACAGCATGTCATTGTACTGATGAAAGAACACAGCACCAGAATTTCAGAGTGTTATCAGCTATGTGATTTCTCTCTAAGTAATGTAATGTGCTTATAAGAATTGATGCAGCCACTCTGTAGAATTATGGCTGGTTGAAAAAATGCTATCATATTCAACAAGCAGGGCTTGAATTGGACAGGATCTTACAAGACTTGAGATCTGGAAACTGATTTTTAGGTCCTGTGCCTGGTACAGTAAATGCAGGAAGAGAGGAGGTTCAGAAGTGCATTCTCAGCCACATTGAGGGTTGGGATAGGTTTACTAATGCAGCAACATAGGTTTGCAGCTATGGCAACAATAACGCCATTCAAGATTGTTTCCTTTCCCAAAGCAGGAAGCACCATAACAATGATTTCCTCTCCCTCACAGGAGCCTGCTTCCTACCGGGAGTGTGGGGAATGAGAGAAGCTTCATCATTTATTGCCAGGCCCACATGAAAGGTGTCGGGTAAAGGAAGGGTCATAGGAATACAGAAATAATAATGAGTGGCTAAGGACTTTCCAAGGTCTTAGCAAGCATGCTTTTGTGGGTGCTATGGTCTATGGACTTTGTTTTTCTGCCCTTACCCTTTGTTCTCCCAATTCCAAATGAGGAAAAGTGGCACTGAAAGTCACCCACCATTAACAACTGCTGCATAAATGTCTTTTAAACACTTGGTTCTGGAGTAGCAATTATTGGAGCACTTAGCTAATAAATGCCTGGTGAGTCTAATCTCTGGATATCAGAGAATTAAATTAAAATGCCTGAAAACTGGGTAGTAAATTAGCAACACCAGTTATTAAAGTGACACATAAGGGTTGTTTTTTTCACATTAAGATACCAGTATGATATAACACTCCTATCAGAACAATGGCCTTGACTCGAGTTAGCAAAACAAAGGACTTACACACTCTCTATATATTTCAGGCAGTAAAACTTTCCAAGTCAGCACTATTTTTCCCTATAAACCTGTTCTGTATACATCACATTGATGTGAAGTGATATGAGATAATTATGTGAAGGCTCTTTGTAAACCTAAGAGTTATATAATGGTCAAGGAATCATTATTACTATCATTCAATGAATCATAAAAGAACATGTTGCAAGATCACTTGTTAAGTCAATATTTTCAAATTCTGGAAAAATGCACTTATTCTTAAGAACTAAAAGTATTGAATTAAAATGTTGAAATATTATTTACTAGGGGCCCAGTGCACAAATTCGTGCACCTCGTATTGAATTAAAATGTTGAAATATTATTGGGGCCCAGTGCACGAATTCGTGCACCTTGAAAGGAACTGTGGGCCACGAGGCTGCGGTGGGCACAGGGGTGGATCTCGGCCCATCCTCCATGCCCTCACCTGGCCCCTCCCACTGTGGCCCCTGGTCCCCTGTCTGCTGGCAGCCCCGCTCCCGCTGCTGCAGCCCTCACACACTGATGGCACCGACCCACTTGCACCTACTGATGGTGCGAAGCGATTGGGGCTGGCACCAGCAGTGGTGGAAGCGGCGGCTGCTGCCCCAATCACCCCTCAGGAGCAGGGGGGAGTGGAGAAGCCCTCAGGGACGATCGGGCTGGCAGCCGCTGCTCGCACCTGCTGACAGCACCAAACAATCAGGACCTGCGCAGGGCGCCAGCAGCGTGTGAAAGTGGCAGCTCTGGTACTGGCTGTGGGTGCAAGTGGGGCCGGCATCGGCAGCAGGTGCGAGCACCGGGCAGGACCATGGTGCATAGAAGCAAAGAATTTTCAGTAACCACCAGAGGCTCATCCCGATGACAGCGACCGGTGCCCTGCCTTGGTCTGGTGCCCCCGCTCACCTGCTCCACCATCCCGCTGCGGCTGACACACGCCATGTTCCATGCTCTGCCTCCTGCTGCCGAGGCCCACCATGTTCCCCCTAGTGGTCAGCACATGTCATAGCAACTGGTTGTTCGGTTGTTTGGTTGTTCCGCTGTTGGGTCTATTTGCATAATAGGGTTTTATATATATAGATTATGAGTTTGGTATGCTGGTAACAATAATCTGAAGTGAGAACAAGAATGAAATACATTAAAACTATTATTCTATTACTTCTTTTTAATACTTTAAAGTACCATATTCCAAGTGTATAGAGGTATGTTTACTGCAACATTGGTATTACAAAAAAAAAGAGCCAACTAGAAACAGCTCTCTACATTATGATACCTAATACAATGTAAATGCTTTACAAATAGTTATTCTGCGTTGTTTAGAAAAACATCTATACTTGTTTAGTATGCCTAACTATATAGTACACATCAGTAACAATGTACATTTTATTTAGAATATTTTCTATCCAAGATTGGTTGAATACAGAGATGCAAAACCCAGATACAGAGGGCTGGATGTATTTAAGTAAATTATGATACAATTATATCATGGAGAAAAGAATGAAATAGACACTATAAGCACCAACATGGAAAAATATCTGAGAGATATTAAATGATAAATACAATATGGAAAACTATGTATTGTATAATTGGTATGTTTCTAAGAGATATGTAATTGTCAAGGAATTATTTTTAGAAGTCTCTCTATATATAGTAATATGTATCAGTAAACCAGAAAACGTTCTTGGGAAATATCTGCTATCCTCTATTAATAATATCTCTCTATATCACAAGAGTGATAACTTTTTATAGTAATTTTATAATTTTTGGATTTTTATAATGGGATTATACTCCTTTTGTATGCATAAAAATTGAAGGCTTTTATAAGTAAGGAAAACACCTGTGCTTCAAACAAAATCTAAACACATTAATGAGCAGATAGGATTGACTTTCAATCATATATTGAAAAAAATATTGCAGGTTTGAAGTGCTAAAGGCAAATAGAGTTTAGTTCAACTTGCTGAGGCTGATTTGGAATTGTGGGGCTTGAAAAAAAATGCCTCAAAATATTGATCCCAATGCTCTAAGGCACCGGACAATAAGTTCAAAATATGTTTCAAAGTCTCCATGGGGCTAAAACAACGCTTCCTGCTAACATAAGCTGAAACAAAGATGAGCTTTATCCTTTTGTAAGATTTTTAGCTTTTGTCTGTGGCCAATAAATCAAAGATCCACATGTTTGTTAAATGCACTCTAACCCCCAGAGAGAAATCAACTAGAATGGTTGAACGTAGGTTGAACAAGGTCAACCTGGACTTGCACAAAACAAGGTATGGATAATGACAGAGTTAGCTTTGTTATTTTCCATCACGAGCGAAGCACGAAGAGTGTGGGCTGTGAAGGGAGATATTTAAAAGATTCAGTCATTTCAGAGATTAATGATTACTTTTCCTTTACTTATTTTCTTTCATTAGTCCATCACCTACTGGTTAAAATGCTTAGTTGATGGCTGAATATAGAGAAAACTATGATGTTAAAATTATAATGCTACTGGCTGAGTGATATGCAAATCAAATTGTATGCAGACACATAAAATAATAAAGTCTCAATTTGTGAGGATGGTGAGGTTGTAGATTATTTTTAAAACTTACCATTATTGTTGTAAAATTGGGCAAGCCACACATTTAAAAACAAAACATATTTTTAAAAAACAACATTATTTTACAAAAATTATAACTTCCTTTAACATCTCACAGGCTGCACATGAAGGAAGAAATCATTCAATACTATATTTGCAAAAATAGTTTGGTTCTAGATTGACTCTTAGAAATCTTCAAAACTAGTAGTAAATCTAGCACCAGAAAGGAAATTGTTCTCTTGGTATCCTGCGACTAATTGTTTCAGCTTGTTCAACAGACTCCCATTATAGGCAAACATTCACAATATAAAAAGCCTTTTGGAATTTGGAAGTTAGGTTCCATAGGTTCACTAAGTCCTCTGTGGCATTATCTTATGAGAATATAGAGTAAATATTACCTATAATTACTCTATATGAGTTAAATAATATCCCCTTCTGGAAAAATAAAGATTAAAATTAATAAAGAAAGCTCATATCCTCTATTAAATATTTACAAGTTCCTAAAAGCCCCTTAGGGAATCTGAGGTCCAGGATCCATAATGCTTATAATATGTTTATAACTTAAACATATGAAATCATATTTAATAATGTTTGAATGCTATAAACTTCAAACCATGATTTAAAAATAGTTTAAGTAAAAAGATCTCATAATAAATTTAAGAAACCAGTCAGAGTGTAGCATGATCTCAAGTTTTGCTTTTGTCCAAGCTAAATAAATAATATGTTTAATAAAAGGAATTATACAAAGTTGAGAGTTTTAAAAATTGATAATACTATATTGACTCAACACAATATATTAGAGCTATATTGATTTTCAACTAATTTTAAACAAAGATTATGCAATATAATTACTTTGCTCTTATTGTAAAAAAGTTAAAAATTTAAGCTGTTACACAAATATATTTGCTTCTATATGTATAGTTGAGCTACAGCACTGTGCTTTTTATTTCTTCAGCTAAAACCTGATGTTTGTTTATTTGCAAACATTTTTATACAACGAACAATGACATTCTCTTCATAGAATCATAATGAAAAATGACAGTATGTAGAAAAAAATGAAAAGCAAGGATACATTTTCTAATTATAATACTTAAGATACAGTAGTGAAATAGGAAGAAAAACAATGAAATCACAATGATTTTATATCACTCAGAAACTTTGACTAAAAATATTACCTTCCATAATTTTTCTCATTATTTTTCCACAAAATAAACGTGTTATCGTTCTATAAACATTTTTGCAAGGAACTCATAATAATTTAAAAGTTCTGAAAAGAGTGCAAATTACCTTACTATCAAAATCAATTGTTGTAAATCATTTTGAGTAAACAAAATAGACTTGAATCTACATATTTGCTGTTCCAATGGAAAAAAAAAATTGGTCAAAAATTTAAAAGGCACCTCTTAACTTATAGACAAGGGGAATAGAGAAAGACAGAGCCTAGTGCCAGACTGCCTACGTTTGATCTCAGGCTCTGCTTCTTGCTTGTTGTGTGATCTTGGGCAAGTTACTCAACCTCACTATCCTTCGGTTTCCTTATCTGTAAAATAGGAATGACAATAATAGCAGTACTTGCTTCTGTAGGGTTGTTATTAAGATTAAATTAGTTAATAAAAGTAAAACATTCAGAATTTTGCCACCCAGAAAGTGCTATGTAAATGTCAGATGTTCTTATTACAGTGCATTTCTTTTATATACTCTAAATTACCCAGTAAATAGTTTCCAAGTTCAACTGTAGCTGATGATTGGTTCAAAAACCAACCTGCTCTTCTATCTAAGAGGCTGAGTTTTCCTTGAGAAATGTCCCAGGAAGGAAACTCCAGAGCTGTCACCTTGGTCTCTGGCCAGTGATCACAAATATGCTGAGTTGAATCCAGTCTTCAGGGTATGTGGTGAATGAGTCAGCTGGGAAGGAACCCACCTTTTCTCTGCTAGCTGAAGAAATACTGTGGATTGTTTTATCAAGTCACTTGGTAATGGAGGGCAAGTTTTCCAACATAGGATGTGAACTCAAACTCTCATGTTGTTTATTCTGTGATGGTGATAGTGGGAAAGAGGAAAGGGGCCAGATGATAAAATGCCTTATATGCCACAGTGAAAGTATTCTCAGATGCTACGACAATATATATTCAACTGGAATTCTGGGGGCCAAAGTATGCTACCTTGGGGGCAGGCCCTGAGTGTGGCACCAGCTCTGGAGGGCAGCCAGGCTGGCAGGACGTGGAGAGGCCCCAGGGCACCAAGAAGCAGCTGCAGAAGTGATGAGTGGGCAATCTCCAGGTAACTGGATCTGTGTGTTTTGCATCAAAGGGCTGAAAACCTAGCCCAGCGCTGGCCACCAATAGGCCAAACAACCTTAGCAGGTACTGTTGGCAGGCATTGGGCAAAAGGAGGCAAGAAGAAGACAAGAAATAAAGGAAAAGGAGGAAAGTAATTGAAAGAAAAAGAGTGAGGTGAAAGCTGAGGTCTCTATAGAGGAAATAAATCACTAATTATCTTGGGAGACCCTCAGGGGTGCTGAGTAGAAGGCTACTAAGGGCTGAGAGGCTAAGTTCAGAGGTTCTTGACCTAGGCTATGCAATAGATCCTCTTGTGTAATTGCAAAAAACGAACAAACAAAACAAAACTAACATTTGGGACCCACCGCCCAGAGAGTTTGATTTAACTAGAATCGTGAGTCCATGCATTAGTAATTTTTAAAAAATTAAATTTATTGGGGGTAACATTGGTTAATAACATTATATAAGCTCCAGGTGTACAATTCTATAATACGTCCTTTGTACATTGCATTGTGTGCTCGTGTCAGTAATTTTAGAAGATGATTCCAGTGTACAGCCAGGGTTAAGAACCACTGGTTTGGCTGACTGGAAGGTGAAGTGATGCTCTGTGACTAGCTGGTTGGTAAAAAGATGCTCAAGAGAAGCCAGGCAAACCAAAACAGAGACACTAAACCTGTTTTCACATGTGGGAAAACAATGAAAATTGCTTGCTATACTAATTCACCAATATTTGTAGTTGGTTAGTACTGTTATTCGATGCCTATGAAATGCAAGACTTTTCTGCATTAGTCTGAAATAACTCAATCAGATGGCTTTTTCACCAAAGGTTTCTGGTCCCAGATATTCTAGAGCACTCTCTTTTTATGAGGTCATCAACTCCTAGGGACATGCCTCCTGATGCCCAAGATTGGCAGTCACTTCAGAAAGTAGACTGTTGCTATAAAGTAGTCAATTAAAGCAGCAGTAGCAGGCAATCCACAAACCATAAGCTTTTTAATGAAAAAATTACAAAGTTTAGGAATTTTTTTCTGGAAGAAGATAGAGCCACACCAAAATACTTAATCAAAGGCATATAAGTTCAAAAGCAATTAAAAATAGTATTTCACCTTTTTATAGTGGGAGGATTATAAACTGACATCTCTCTGCTTTTTAAGTCAAGAATAGAAAATATGAAACAACTTCAAGACTCAGCCCATCTGACCACCTTATTTAGTATTGTAAGCCCCACTTTCTATCTGCCTGCCTTTCTTTATTTTTCCCCACATCATTTCATTTTTTTCCATACTACATATTTGTTAGTAACTTTGTTTATTGTCTCTCTCACACCCACTAGGATGTAAACACCATGAGGACACGGGTAGTTGTCTGTCTTATTCAGCTGTACCTAGCCCATGTAGGGACTCAAAATACGTTTTTGAAAATTTGAATACATTGATTAAAAACTCTTGTTATTTTAACATGTTGTAAAAATGTTTGAAAACAAGAGAGAGAATTCTGATAACACTTTAAGAGTGAGTTTCTTTCAAACTGAACTACCAAGCAAAATAGAGACAGACTCATAGAGAGCAGGCAGACAGCGTGTGTGTGTGTGTGTGTAGGTGTTGGGGGTGGTGGTGGAGGGATTGAGCAAAAAAGGGGGGAAAAAGAGAGCATGGACATGAATAACAGTGTGGTGATGGAGGGAGGAGGGTAGGTTGAGACAGAAGAGGGGATAAATGGTGATAAAAAAAGGAAAAAAAGAAAAAAGTGAATTTCTTTAAGTAGCAAGTTAAAAAAAGATGTAATTCTACTAAAGCTGTTTCAAATGAGTTAATACATAGATGACAAGTGTAGGTATAAAATCAGTTATGAGAATGGGAGAAATTGAATGAAGTTAGTCAATTGTTGTAGAATTGCCTGTTGACTGAAAGGGGTTGTTTTAGGATTTTCATTCAGTTCAAGGTTATTCTGAAATAGTGTATTCTTTTATTCTTTTGCCACGAGGCCAAAGAGATGAGGTCAGAAACAGGGAGAGTTAGAGAAAGTGACTGAAAGCTTTTTTCTGTAGGTTGTAAGCAAACAGTTCTAGAACCTCTTAAGGTTTATAAGCAGAGTGGAAACTGCCTATAAGAATTTCTTTATGGAAAGTGGCTCGAACATCCCATAGTTCTGGAGCCAGGGCATTCTGATTCTGAGATTTATGGCAAATTTAATCTGCATGGAACAAAGTAAACCTGGGTTAGTTTAAGCAGAGGATTACTAAGTAGGGTATATAACTGTATGTTAAAGACTAATGGGCAAAGTTCTTAACTGTAGAAGGATATTAGATTTTCTTGCATTCTTATACATAGTCATCACTTTCTAATAGAAAATACACATTCATCATTATTATGAATTTTGCATAATGCATTATACATTTCAGTAACTAAGTTTTAGGGGAAAAGCCATCACTTAGCGGCAGTTTTTCACTTTTGTAAGAAGCCCAGGGTTGAGTCATAACTTCTCAACTGTTGACAGCTAACTGAAGTTTATGCCTGCTACCAAATGGTAATTCAGTCCAACAGAGAGGTGGCACCTGGAGTAAAACACTGATGTCAGTTGTATGTCCGAGTTAGTTAAGGAAGACAAGCAGACTCCAGGGGCTGTGGGAAGAGGCGGGAGAACAAGATGGAGAGGTAAGAGGGAGAGAAAGATTAGCAGCAAAGAAATAGAGATGGAGTTATCAAGGGACAGCAAGAGTAATATGCTACATAGACGTTTGTGCACATGCATCCACACCTGTGCAAATGCACACAGTGGTCCCAAAAGATAGGTAGAATCACAAAGGAAGATGGACTTTAATGGAGTTTAGGGTTTTTAACTAACGGCTTCTAAAGTATTCCTTTCTCCCCAACTATAGATATATATAGGAATAATTACATAGTACTTAGCAAAATGAGCTGATACACTTAAATTAAGAGTGAAAGATTATTCATCCTGCATTGGATATACTCTTTAGTCATTAAAAAGCTTTACGAACTCTAAATTTTCTTTAAGGTAAAATCTTTCCAAATTACTTTCAAGATTACACATACTTAGAAGATAGGAGAATACATTCAAATATCATGGTGGCCTTGAATGGACTGAAGAATATTAGATTAAAGGAATGTTGGCTTATAAGAATAAGTGGTCCCTACCCTTTTGGAGGAGATTTTAAGCTCCACACTGTAGTCAAACATTGGCACTAGGTACCCTCAATCCTCTGAGATTCCCCTAAATGCAGGGTCCTGGTTCATGATGACTGAGGGTGTTTACCAGCATCTCTGATGCTATTCATTTGCTGCTAGGAGTGACCTATATTCCACTCCTCAACAACAAAAATCAGTCTCCAAACATTGCCAAATGTTCTGTAGGGAACAAATCACTCCCAGTTGAGAATCATTCTCTTTGGCCAAACATTTCTAACTATTGCTTACCAGAAATTCTTGGGGGAAAAGGATTAAAAGAATGTTTTAAAAACCATATATAAGATACAGGGGTGGGCAAAAGGAGGTTTACAGTTGTTGTATAGGAAAATATATAATACAAGAATAAACTGTGTTTCATGTACTCACAACTGTAAACCTACTTTTACCCACCCCTGTATATACAAAGAAAGGGAATATGAGTAATAAAAAGAAAACTCAAACTAAAATTGCACTAAAGTCCCTCTGTCTGCCCACACTTCTTTTTGGGGAATCAATCTGCCTTGCTCACTTTTGCTGACCAGGTGGTCACGTATTATACCACATGACCCTGCCTACCCTCCCCCCACCCCCTAACCATAGATGCTGCTGCTGAAAGGTAATATCTGGTCTAGGAATCACTAGTTCAGTGACTTGTTTGTGGCTAATAGAATGTAAATTCTATGACAACAGACATTTTTATTGGTCTCTTCCACTGCTTTTACCCCAGCACCAAGAAGAGTATCTGGCATATATTTATGGTGTTTCATAAATATTTCAGAAATGAATGAATGAATGGGGCTTGGCCAAGTAGATGAACTGTTCCTATTAGAATCCTCTCCTGTGGATCTGAAATTTGAGAAAAGAGAGGAAGTAGTGGAGCAAAAAAAGGATGTAGGGGACTTGAATTGTAGCCAAAATTCATGGGCAAGTAATCAGGAAATTGAAAACAGATGGTAGTGGAAGAGAAGCAATAAAGCACAGGTATAGAAAGATGTGAAGACATGACAAGATACCAAGAAGCTGCTCTGTAGCAACCTCATTTCCCATGAGGCTACCTGTGCTTAGATTCCCCTGATATCACCTCAGTGTTTTAATATTTTTAAATTTTATTGGTGAGAGAGAGGGAGGGAAGGAGAGAGAGAGAAAGAAAGAGAGAGAGAAATACAGACAGAGACATCAATTTCTTGTTCCACTTACTTATGCATTCATTGGTTAATTCTTATATGTGCCCTGACCGGGGATCGAACCCACACTTTGGTGTATGGGGACGAGGCTCTGACCAACTGAGCAATTGGGCCAAGGCTCACCTCAGTGTTTTAAAAACAACCCTTGCACCTACCCCTTCCCTTGAGTTAGCTTGAGCAATTCTGTTCCTTCTAATTTTAAGAGCCCTAACGTAAGCAATAATGTTGTATTTAATACAGTAATGATATCTCAAGATAACATTGTTATAACTACTTATACCATACTAAAAGAAGGATGCTAAACTGGCATTCATAAATTATTAAAACTTATAAAATAGATAAATAATATTTATAAAGTGAAAATATTTATTTATGCAACAAAAATTTTAAGTGTTCACTAGGTGCAGCTGATAGCAATATGGAAAGACAAGATCAATCCTCTTTAGGAGTGGACAGCCTGAAAGAGGCACAGCAACTACAATGCAAACAGTAAAGAGATTCTAAGTGGAAAGGGAGCATGTGAAAGGGAGACATTTTGAATTAAAACATAAAGGGTAAGTAGAGCCCTAGCCAGTTTGGGTCAGTGGATAGAGCGTCAGCCTGCAGACTGAAGGGTCCTAGGTTCCATTTCAGCCAAGGGCACATGCCTGGGTTGCAGGCTCAATCCCCAATGTGGGGTGTGCAGGAGGCAGCCAATCAGTGATTCTCTCTCATCATTGATGTTTCTATCTCTCCCTTTCCCTATCTCTCTGAAATCAATAAAAAATATATATATATTTAAAAGATGCAATGGGCAAAAAAGGAAACATATATAATACTTTAAACAATAAAGAATTTTTAAAAAAGACATAAAGGGTAAGTAGAATTTTGCCAGCAATAAATGAGAAGATTCTGCAGAAGAAAAAAATGTGCTAGAGTTGCTGAGTGGGAAGAGGAGGATATTTTAGGCAGGAGGAATAAATGTGCAAATGCATGGAAGCAGGTAAAAACACAATGATGGAATTATGCGTCTGTGAAGTGCAAGAAAAGACCAGCAGAAGATGAAGCTGAACAGATAGGCAGGGCTGGATAGTGAAGGAACTGAGATTTTACTCTGTAGGTGAATTGGAGCCATAAAGAACTCTGAGCACTAGAAAGACTAGATTACATTTGCATATGAGAAATTTCACCCCAGTGGTGGAGTGGTTTGATTGGAGCCAGAGGGTAGTGATAGTCAGGGGTGGGGTTTAGGTGTGGGATCGGGTGCTGAGTGGAAATGGTCCTGATGGAATCCAGGGCAGAAAAGGTGGGAATACAGACGAAGAGCTGGATAGGAGAGTTTTGTGGTAAAATCATCAAGAATTGATTATTGGTAAAGAAAAGATTGATAGGTTTGTATAGACAAAAAAAAATATGAAAGACAATCATTAGCATTGGGAGATAATGGTGCAGTCTCTAAAGAGAATTTACATACTCCACTTTCTCATCAGAACAATACAACACTGGGGGAGAAAAGAGTAAGTCTCAGAGAGCCGAGTGGCTTGCCCAAGGCCACTTATTCTTTCAGAGCCTGAGGCAGGGCCTCTCCCTCTGAGAAAAGCGGGTGAACAGATAAGAGAGCACACAAAAGGTTTTCTCAAGGTAGCTCTACTGTTCCAAAGACAACAACAACAAAAGGATAAAAATGTTAAACCTTTGTCAAAGTATTTTTATATAATTAAACTTATTTTTGATGTATTCCATAAATCCTCAAAGAACTAAAATGTCCGGGACTCAGAACTTGATTCTTTTCTTTTATATATTGATTTTGTGTTTAAACTCAAAGGCAGGAGTCTTCGTTTTTCTTATTTTCTTTTCTTTGAAGAAAAATGGCATTTTATAGTTTGGTGAGCAGGGTTATTTTTCTTGTTGTGGTTTTATGCTCTGTTTCAAAAATGGCATGTAATGCATTTCATAGTGCACTTGTAGCCAGTTTCTGATGACACTGAACTGAGTTTTTACATAACACTGCTCTTCTAAGGGACATGATATTCTTTACCAACACCCAACCCACTAATCACTAAGATGTCCCTGCCATTTCAAAAGGCATCGGGAATTTTATTCCCTTTTTGCAAATAGCGAAACTCAGTCAAAGTGGTTACGTCTGTTTCTAAGAGATCAATGCCATTCACTTCTACTTTTAGTCCACTAGACAAGTCAGGCTCTAGCTGAAAAAAAACTGTGTTGTTGGCGTGTGTTTTTTTCAGATACAGTTTTATATTCATTTAACCTATATTGAATGCCTACTATGGGCTGAATACTATGTAAGTCGTTTTGTTTAATCCTCAGAAATTTTCCAGTCTTTTATCTACTTAGATAACGATTAATGGCATTAATGTAATAGAAGAGAGGTGCATTAATTAAATTTTTCTCTATCTTGGGGAGAGGAAACAGAACCTTTTATTTTTCACTTTGTATTTAAAGTGAGTTGCATTTACAAAAAAAAAAAATTACAACAATTGCCCTGGCTAGTTTGGCTTAGTGGATAGAGTGTCGGCCTGCGGACTGAGGGGTCCAGGGTTTGATTCTGGTTAGGGGCACATGCCCCAGTTGTGGGCTCGATCCCCACTGGGGGGGGCGTGCAGGAGGTAGCTGACCAATGATTATCTCTCATCATTGATGTTTCTATCTCTCTCTCCCTCTCCCTTCCTCTCTGAAATCAATAAAAAATATTTTTTAAAAATTAAAAATACAATTAGAAATTGTTCAAAAACATGATCATTAAACCAAATATTAATTTTTGTCAATGAAAAATTAACTTTTAAAAAATATTTTTAGTATGTTTTTATTGATTTCAGAGAGGAAAGGAGAGGGGGAGAGAGATAAAAACATCAATGATCAGAGAATCATTGATTGGCTGCCTCCTGCATGCCCCTACTGGGGATCTAGCCTGAAACCCAGGCATGTGCCCTAACCAGAATCGAATCATGATCTCCTGGTTCATAGGTCAACACTCAACCACTGAGCCATGCAAGTCGAATAAGAAAATAACTTTTTATTTAATTGTGTTTTTAAAATTTTCAGTAACTTTACAAAAAATCTCCTTTAATTTTCAGGTTTTAATTACAACACCTAAAATATATTGTGCAGGGAAGTTTTTGAGAGGCAATAACCACCATTTAAAGCTGGTTTCTCTCAATGCAAGGCCAAAGGAACCCACTAGGGGGCAAGCAAAGCTGTCATTTCCAAAAGTATTTTGAAATCACTGACTTAAAATTTTAAGAATGGGAAGTGACCCCAAGGTCATTGAATCAAAACTTCATATTTTATGAATATGAAATCTGAGGCCCAATGAGATTACCTGATTTGTCAAAGACCACACAGCCTTCCATAAATAGAGGCAGCTTAGAAGAAGTCAAGCTTTTGGGCTCCTGTGTAGTCCATGTTCTTTCTGATGGTAGTCAGACTACATTTTTTCTTTCTAGATCACTGGGCAAATATTCACCATCACTTGGTAAAAACACTTCATTGAATCTTCCATTCTCTTAGCTCTTGTATCTTATCTGGAAAACCCTGGAGACTTGTATTAGCTTTCTTGGATTTCTTCCTGTAAGATTGGTGATACATGTTTTGAAGCCAGAACTATTGAGCAAAGCATGAACTCTCCCTATTGTTTCATTACTCAGCAAGAAAATCATCATCATCATCATCATCATCATCATCATCATCAAATATATGTTCTGTGGTTTGGCATTGCTTTTATTACTTAATTGAACTATTTTGATGAATAGTAAAACTCTCCACTTTGAGGTTTATATTCTAGAGAAACTTGTGCACATGCACACCAGGAGATGTGAATAAAAATGTTCACAGCAGCATTGTTCATAAAGAGACAAAAAGTCCAAATATCCATCAGTAGTAGAATGGATAACCAAGTTGTGGTCTACTTATAAATGGAATACTACAGAGTAGCAAAACTGAAAGAATTACAGTTTGTGTATCAATGGATGATAAATCCCCAAAACATGTTGAACAAAAAAGCAAATTACACAAGCCTGTTATGTATGATTCCATTTACATAAATTACAAAGGCAAGCAAAATTAAACAATATATTGCTTAAGGAAACACATAAATGATAAAGTATTTAATAGAAGCAATAAATAATTTCTTGCAAAGTTTCAATGTATGGATACCTATGGGGTGGTCAGAGTGGGGGACATCATCAGGGAGAGGGTACAAAGAAAACTTCTAAGGTCTTGAGAATGATCTATTTCTGAAGATGGATGGTAGGTACATAGCTATTCTATTATTTTTTTAATATATTTTATTGATTTCTTGCAGAGAGGAAGGGAGAGGAATAGAGAGCTAGAAACATCAATGAGAGAGAAACATCGATCAGCTGCCTCTTGCACACCCCCTACGGGGGCGGGGCCCACAACGAAGGTACATGCCCTTGACCGGAATCGAACCCGGGACCCTTCAGTCCGCAGGCCGACACTCTATCTACTGAGCCAAACCAGTCAGGGCTCTATTATTTTTTTTAAACAACACATACACATATATACACTCTTGTGGAGGTATGCTATATTTCACAATAAGAAAGTTTAAACAATAAAAAGCTAATATTTTCTGAATTAACTTGAAAAGTCTATATTTCAATTACAAAGATACATTTTAAAAATTGGTTTTTTGTTTTTTCATTTAGAATTAAAACTTGGTTTTAACTTATATCTCAGAACATGTGATAAGGACCATGTTTTAAGAAATACACTTTATAATAAAGATGGTTGGCTAAATATGGCTAAGCCTGATGTTGTTGGGTATACTTATATTTATATTGGGCCAACACATTTGAAAAACCAAACATCCTCTTTCCATTGATGCTTTTAGGAATATGACATTATAGCTGGTGAGCCTTACTTTGAAAACTGAAATCAACTTGATAATGTTTTTCTTTTGTTTTAGGTGTGATATTATAAAAGCTGAGGTTATCGAAAAGAGCTGCAGATATATTCTGTTATCCAATTTAAGACATCCTCAGCTATGTAGATAACTGAAATTTGCTTTTACTGAAATTAACAACTATATGTGTGCGTTTATAGAAACTTTATAAGGACATTATTCCTTATTACCATGTGTGTATTTATTGTTGTAGATTATTGTATTATATGAATATCTAGTTGTATTGTTAAACTCTGCAAAAAAAAAAAAGTCAAGACCTTTTGGCTGAAGAGCAGAGCAATTCTCTATGTCAATTTCTAGGGAAAGGGCAGCATCTGTGAATTTTGAAAATACAGGGACAGAGTTCAGATTTTTATAATAGATAATAATAGCTAACACATATTACGCACTAATTATGAGCCGTGCTAAAATGTTTTTACATGCTTATATATTTTAATCTTTGCAACTATCATATAAAGTGGATCTACTAACATAGGGAATTGAGGCTTAGAACATTTAAGTAACTTTTCCCAAAATATACAGGAAGTATCTGGTAGAGGCTAACTGGAATGTAGGTCTATCTGTCTGATTGTAGAGCCCAAATTCACCATTATGCAATCCAGAGCAGATCTAATCCTTTCATGGACTGAGTCTTGAGATAGATTTATATGAAACCAATAAAACGTTAACTTTGGGGCCACGTCCCTTCCAAGGCCCCAAGCAATGTGCTCATACGGTGTCATGATATTGTAAAATTGTAAAGGCTTATTTTTTGTATTTATTTTCTTAAAATACGGCAGGTTCCTCAATAGCGCAAGTTTACAGCTTCACAATGTAGGCGGAGGGAACAGCACTGGGTGTTAGCCCCATGGAGTCATATTGGACCTGGGTCCAGCAACCTCGGTACTTGAGTTCTGGCTAGGAAAGAATTCAGAGCCAAGACTCCAATTATAAGAGAACATTTATTTATAAAATTACAGAGGTAGCCCGACTGGCGTGGCTCTGGTTGAGCATCGACCTATGAACTAGGAGGTCATGGTTTGATTCTGGTCAGGGCACGTGCCTGGGTTTCAGCTCGGCTCCATCCCCAATGTGGGGCATGCAGAAGGCAGCTGATCAATGATTCTCTCTTATCATTGATGTTTCTTTCTCTCTCTCCCTCTTCCTTCCTCTCTGAAATCAACAAAAATATATTTATTTTAAAAAATTACAGAGGTAGAATAAATAATTCGTAGTAGAGATGGACTGAGGAAACAAGTTATGGAGGCAAGGGAAGGGCCCTAGGAACGTGGGAGTGAGAAAGGTAATGGTAACGTGCCTGGAGAGGAGGGGGGAGATACAGGGAAAGGCACTAAGGCAGTGGTTCTCAACCTTCCTAACGCTGCGACCCTTTAATACAGTTCCTCATGTTGTGGTGACCCCCAACCATAAAATTATTTTTGTTGCTACTTCATAACTGTAATTTTACTACTGTTATAAATCGTAATGTAAATATCTGGCATGCAGGATGTATTTAGGCGACCCCGTGAAAGGGTCATTCGACCCCCAAAGAGGTCTCGACCCACAGGTTGAGAACCGCTGCGCTAAGGGGTGTGCTCTTGGGTCCTCCAGCTTAAGGTTTTGTTTTTAAACATATTTTTATTGATTTCAGAGAGAAAAGGAGAGGGAAAGAGTGGTAGAGACATCAGTGATGAGAGAGAATCACTGATCAGCTGCCTCCTGCACGGCCCCTACTGGGGACCAAGCCTGCAACCCAGCATGTGCCCTTGACTGTGAAACAGAATTTTTGGACTGGAACCCGGATTCTTTGTCTGCCGGAATCAAAGAATGAATCCAGGGACAGAAAGTGCTATAGCAAAGGTGGAGATTTATTGAAGAATAAGTACAGACTCCCACGTGGGGAGAGGGTAAGAGTCCCACAGAATGGACTCCCACGTAGGGAGGGGGAAAGGATCCCGCTGAGTTCCTGTTCCCGATGGCTTATAAAGGCTGCAGATCCTGGTGCCTTGATATCCCCTCTGATTGGCCACTATTCCTTTAGACTGGTTACTATAGTAACTCCTGGGCTCAAAGGTCGAACCTCACATGGGACATGTAAAGTTCTGCCCCCACCTCCTTCCTTATTGTTTTTCTATTCCCTTTGGGCTTTCTTCTTCTCCTTCTGGATGAAGGGCTTTCTTCTCTTTATTTTGTAAATATAGACCTTTTGCTGTTCCCAGCTCCCTCATTCTATGGAAATGAACCTGTTGCAGCTTTTCAGCTTCCCTATTCTATGGAAATCTACCTTGTGCTGCTCTGCAGCCCCGTGCTTCCTCCATGGTCCCCTTAATTTCCAAAATTTCCTAAAACCTGTCTTTTTCACCCTCAAAAATTCCTGTTTCAATTGGAATCGAACCCGGTCCTTTCAGTCCGAAGGCCAATGCTCTATCCACTGAGCCAAACTGGCTAGGGTTTAAGGGTTTTAAGGATGGAGATTTTAGGGGAGGTCCCAGGGGAAGATCTTAATAAAATATTCCGCAGCTTTCCAGGTGTGTACTTCCAGGGTCTAGATCTCCACGGATGGATTGGTAGGTGCCAGGGCTGGAGGTCATTATTCAGTAATACAGCTGGTCCTGAAGTCAGCCATGGTTTTGCTGCTTTTCTGGACACGGAGCTGAAATACAATTGAGGCCTAAAAGTTATCCCTAGGGAGGAAAGGTCAGAGGACCAAACTGCTTGATCAGCAATATGCTAGGGGAGGAAAAGTCACCCTGGGGCAAGGTCCTACTCTACAATTGTTTGTTGCTAGGCACCGGGGCTTTACATCCTGGTGACCTTCTGTACCTGGTTCATCCTTCTTGCTCTGCTCATGTCTGTCTAATTGCCTCCCACAGCAAGACCTGATCAGTCCCTGGCTGCTCCAGCCTCAGGGGAATAAGCAGTCTGTAGGTTAGGCCCGTCCTAACTGACCCAGTTGTTACTTGTTCAAGGGTTTTGGCAGAGTAATCCTGACCATTTTGAACTGATGTTCGTGCCCCAGTGAATACTTATAGTATGATCATTTATACAGCCCACCAGATATGACTCTTTGAAAGCAGATAGCATGATTTTTTAAAAATCTGTATTTGCCAAGCATTGAACACATTGCTTTCTCCCGCCTCTCTAGTCTATCACCAATGGATTTCATGTAACCCACCTACGTCCCTTCCTTTGATTGCAATGTATAAATATAGATGTAACCTGCCATTCTCTGGAGCATTATCTCAATCCGTTGAGGTTCTGCTTCCCAGCAATCGTCCTCACTTTGGCTCAAGTAAACTCACAAAAATTCTTTACAGGTTTGAATGTTTTTATGTTAACACAAATGACCAGAAAGGCTAGGGTCTCTGCCTAATGTTTCATCCAATGGTGGAGAGGAATAATTTGACCAAGGAGGTTTGAAACAGCAGTGGAGAAAAAGAGTGAAGGTTTCTTTGTCCCTGATGGAGACCAGCTTATTCAATGAACTAGTTACATGCAGTTAGCCAAAAAAGAAATGTTTGGTGAGCCAATTTGTAAAATTTCCTTATGACTACCATTACAACTTTATTCCTAAAACTATAGTGGAGAGCTGAGAGTTCCCTTGAAATTTAAGCCCCAGAGGGATTCACTCCCTCTCTTTCTTTACTCCAATGACTCTGCAAAAGGTCAGTGAACTCATGTTCTGAATCAATTGGATGATTCAAAGTTTTCCGTCTCCCAAGTATGGCCGTATAATCTTTTAAGCAGAGATTGAATATTGTAGCGTTGTATGTATCATTGTAATAATATATGCATCGAAATGACACCAAGACTTAATGAGCCAACAAAGGCTGTGATTAATTCAGGGTGGTAGGAGTCTGTAGAAGAGGAGGGGGTGCTTCCTGGCAGGAACCTCAATGCTTTTTTTTTTTTTTTATCAAGGAAAGGTAAAAAAGAGCTGCCGATCATGAAAGTTGTGGGGCTCTAGCTTTCAAACACTGCCCTTATTTCTAAGAACAATACCTTTGCCCTTAAGTATTCATAACAATATTTCATTGTTTAGCAACTTACTACTTTTTGCCAGTCAGCAAAGTTCTCTGCTAAAATGTTGTCAGATCATCAGCCCACAATCTATAAACCACCTACTCACTAGCTCTGTTCTTCAGCACTAATTTTCTTTTAATGCCTGTTTGTTTGTCCGGGAGATGGGTGAACAGGGAGCTATTTTGATGATTTATAGCATCTGCTTGATCTCCAAGACTTGGTTAGTTTAAACATGGAGCCTCGTATTCAGACAGCACTTGAAAAGTTTTGCAAATAAATGAGTACCCTTTTCTTGAAATTGAACTTGGTTTCTTCTTGTTTGCTTGAAAGGGGAGAATCAGAAAGCATCAAAATGGAAGGCACCTGCTGTCAGCCTTAATTTAAACACTCAGAGTATCAAATCTCCTGGATTAATAACCTACTTTTGGTTTTCCAAAGCAGACCTGGCATTCTCAGGGCCTAACGAATGGGCAGAATTTTAGGACTTCCAGTGTCATCTTGAATTTCCCACGTGACAGGCTACTTTTAGATTTTCACATTCTAAATTACTGTCCTTGAAAGGCTTCTTTCTTCTGCTTCCATTCTTACTTTCCAGGTCTCAGGGAAATTTCCTTCTATAGCTTCTGATGTGCTGATAAAACACGAACATCTTCTGGTTAAAGGTTCTTTCTTTTCTCTTTCAAAATGGAAACATGAGAACCTCAGTATTATTAGTCATGATTGAGAACCTCACAAAGAACTCAGTGGGCAACTTTCCCCTGCATGTCAGAAGCTAAAAGGCTGGCTAGGGTATATGACTATCTCTGTGGGTCACATATTGTACTGCAACATCACTACACATGTTGCAATTCTAGCCCAGGAATTAAAAGAAGCCTTTCTTTCTGTTTGCTTTCACGTCAGCTTAGACAAGTAGTCAGTAACCTTGTTGGTCTATGAGGCAACAATGAAGCTGTTGATGGTTTAAGAGGTAGGCGGAGGAAAAAGGGGGCGGGGGGGAAGGAAAGCAATGGAATTGAGGGCAATGGGAAAAGGAGTAAGCCTAGAATAAGAGAAGAGAAAGAGAGAAATAGATGTGGGAGAGGAGTTTACTAGTATGTGGAAGACTGGCATATTAGGAGTATCACCCATGACCTAACACGTATTAAATAAAAGAGAGAAACATCAGTTTGTTGTTCCACTTATTTGTGCATTTATTGGTTGATTCCTTTTTTAAAATATGTGTTTATTGATTTCAAAGAGGAAGAGGGAGGGAGAGAGAAAGAGAGAGAGAGAGAGAAACATCAATGATGACAGAGAATCATTGATCAACTGCCTCCTGCACACCCCCTACCGGGGACCGAGCCTGCACCCCGGGCACGTGCCCTGACCCGGAATTAAACTGTGACCTCCTGGTTTATGGGTCGATACTCAACCACTGAGCCACACTAGCTGAGCTATAATTGATTCTTGTATGTGCCCTGACCGGGATTAAACCAAAACCTTGGTGTACTGGGACGACACTCTAACCAACTGAGCTACCCAGCCAGGGCCATTTGTACTTTCTTGTAATGTGGAAACCATCAGAATATTTCATTTTCCTTGGTATATTTGATATTTTGGGCCTGGATCATTTTATTTTTGAGAGGGGAAGTGACACATACATACTCTGTGTTTTGGACAGAATTGCATTAAATAGGATAAAGTAAATAAAGCATTAGCCTAATGCCTGGCATCACCTAAGGGCTCCATGAAATGTTAGATTTCCTTCTCTTCAAAATAATAGATAAAAGTTTTCTCACGAAAGAAAATGAGCATGGGAAAAAACAAAACGAAAAAGAAACCACTTGGAATCTAGAAATAATTATATAACCCCTTTTATCTGTGGATTGATTCTAAACTCTTCCTCCACAAGTTATTTTACCAGGGCTATCAGCTCTTAATAATATTAGCTGAGGTTTTTCTTTTCTGCTTCCTCTGTAAGAAGATGTGATATTTGTCTTGCTTGGGGGGGGGGGGGGGGGGGGGGGGGGAAGGTGAAGGTTGTTTTCACAGAACTGTTTTATGCTCTGCTAAGGAGAGTGGACTCACTCCACAGGCTGAGGAATCAACAGCATTTTTCAAACTGGGGAGGAGTGTGACAGGATTTGCATTTCCAAAGATCATCTGGTGTAGGAGTGGAGAGTAGAAGAGTGGGGCTGTAGGCTGGAAATCACTTATGTACTCAGCCAATATGTACAAAGTGCCTCTTCTCTGTTAGGTGGTGGGGAGACAAGGTCCCTGACCTTTTGGAGATGACCTCATAGAATGGGAGCAGACCCACAAATAAGTATATAAATACATATTTTGATAAATGCTATGAAGGAAAAAGATGGGCACTATGCACTAAAGGAAATGCTTCTCTGAGGAAGTGATGTGTGAGGATAAAGAAAAGTCAGAGAGGAAAAGGACTGAAGAGAAGATTGTATTCAGGAAGGGGAGACTTGAGCATGCTTCTGTGCCAAAGGGAAGGCTGAGGGGCAGGGGAGGAGTTAGAGAGGAAAACCAGGGTTTATGTATGAAGCAAGAGCCCTCAGAGGGTGGGAGGGGTGGGCCTCGGCCCTGGTGGAAGAAGGTTACCACTTGCTCTGGGATAGGATGAAAGAGAGGAAATGCAAGCAGAGCTTGGCAAGTTTATAGATAGAGGGTAGGCTTGGACAGAGGTTCTCCTTGATCTCATTCTCTGTGCAGTAGAAGTGGTTGCTGAATATCTGGGAAGACTTGTGGAGTAGGCGGGGAGGGGGCGGGGAGTGGTAAATGGGTGGGAGTGGCTTCCTTGGAAAACCAGAAGGAGCCATGGCAGATGCATCTAGCTCTGTTCCAGAGGCTCCTGGGATTTCTCTGAGGGATGCCCCAGAGTCCTCCCATTCTCCCATGGTTTTCTTTCTCCCTTTAATTGTTACATTTTCCAAGGGACTCAGTAATGACACACAGCAGCCATGAGGACAAGCATAGGAGAATTCTTCCATTACAGCTGTGCCTTCCAAACAAAAGAAAAATGCATTCATGCAGGCCTGCTTTCACCCAAGCCTTAAATGAGACCCAATAATGAGACTGGCAGAAATGAAAAATCGGACACTACTGAGTGTGGGTGTCAGCGTGGGCACGAAGAAACTCTCAGATGCTGCTGGGGGAGTACAAATTGGTGCAACTATGATAAAGAGCAAATTTGCAATGTCTTGTAAAGTTTAAACTGCCATAAACGGAATATACCATAGCAGTTGGATATAGACCTAGAAGATTGTTTTCCAAACTGTGGCTGGAGAGTTTAACACTAGTGGGTCCAGAAATGAGTTTAGTGGTGCTCAGCTAGCAATGTAAAAGACCATAGATTTAAAATAGGTAATATCAGGTCATTATTCATAGAAAGGATAGGACTCTTTCTCGTGAAACTTTGGTTTTAGTTACATATATATATAACTTGCCGGAAGCCGGTCCATCCTTGCTGCTTGACACAGTCGCTGCAGGAAAGAAACATCTGCACAGCATATGTTTCAAGGGACCTGGCATATATAGCATATTGTTCTTAATATGTTTGCTCTCCTTAAGCGCCATGTGTTTTAACCAAGGTCACCTCTCCGAGAAAGGTTGTTTCCCCAGGTAGGGATTTTTCCCCAAACTGTGGCTGGAGAGTTTAACACTAGTGGGTCCAGAAATGAGTTTAGTGGTGCTCAGCTAGCAATGTAAAAGACCATAGATTTAAAATAGGTATTATCAGGTCATTATTCATAGAAAGGATAAGACTCTCGCGAAACTTTGGTTTTAGTTACATATATATAACTAACTGGTCACAATGAGACACAGCCTGGTTACAATAAGAAATTTCACATTGTCGCATGGCGTCAAAATCTGTGGAAACACTGCTCTGGAGAGACTCTTGCACATGTGCACAAGGAAGCATGGAAAAGCTATTTCTTGCAGCATTGACTATACTAATGGTTTATAATTTAGGAAATCTCCGCCAATAGATGAATTGAAAATGGTCTGGTATACAATGTAATATTAAACTAGGTCTAAATATATCAGCAAACATAAATCTCAGAAACAACCTGGAGTGAAAATGGAAAGTTGAAGGATATGCAAGTATGCTGCCGTCAATGAAAAATTTAAAAACTCACAAAACAATGGTAGACATTGTTTTTTCACTATATTTAAATGTATATAAAAGCATAAAAAAATACTTGGAAGATATGCTCTACAATCTGATAGTTGTTGCCTCTGGGGAGTAGGAAAGGGATGGGAACAAAGACTTTATTTCTAATATTTTTTTAATTAAAAATGTTCTTGTGAAAAATATGATAAGGTAATAATGGCCAATTTGGGACAATGAGTATACTATTCTTTGTTATATATTTTCTTTGTACTTCCTGTGGTTTTAAAGATATGTTCTTATATATGCATTTTTATATTCCTCCCCTTAAGAGATGGAATTAATTTCCCTCCTCTTGAGCATGAGCTAGACTTGGTGACTTCTGGTGACTTGCTTCTAGCAAACAGAAGCAAAGTGATATAATGTCACCTCTGAGATGAGGAGAATAGCCAGGGAGAAGCCTCAGCTTCTCTCTTGGGTTCTCTCTCTCTCTCTCTCTCTCTCTCTCTCTCTTCCTCCCTTCCTCCTTTTCTCTTTCTCTCTCTCATTTCTCACTCTGGGGGACCAGCAGCCAAGTTAAAGGAGCAGCCTTATGAAGAGGCCCATGTGGTGAGGAGCTGAAATCTCCTACCAACAACCATATAACTGAACTCAGAAGTAGATTAGAGTCTCAGCCTCTTCAGATGATGTAGCTCTGGCCAAGAACCTGACTACCAATCCAGGACCCAGAACACAGCTAAGTCTCTCTTAGATTTGATTTCTGACCCACAGAAATTTGAGATATAATACATGTTTACTATTTAAAGCTGCTAAGTTTCAGGGTAATTTGTTACTCAGCAGTAGAAAACTAAGTTCTTCTTTGTATTTAAATTTTTCTCAAAAAAGGAAAAAGTACCTCTAAATAAATGTAAAACAAAGCAGAAACTATTAGAAAATAAATTTCCTACAAATATCCACATAAATCAAAGAACTCAAGTGTTTGAGGATATCCGTCACTGAATGAAGATTAAGAGCATGAACTCTGGTGCCAGACAACCGAGGCCCAAAGCCCTCATTAGCTTTATGATCTTGGGTGAGTTTCCTAATCTCTCTATCTCTTGGTTTCCTCATCTGTAAAATGGGAATGGTAATAGTAGTACCTGCCTCATGGGTTTGCTCTGAAGATTAAATGAATCAATAAGTACAAGGCAATTAGAAAAGTAAGCACTTTATACATGTCACTGTTACAATTTTTATTAGTGTTTGAAGGAAAAGGACCTTAAAGATAATTTATTTCAATCCCTTTATTTTGTAGGTGAAGGAAATGGTGGTTCTTGGTACAAGGGCTCAAAGCTCCTGTTATACTGGCCTATTTTAGTTCCACAAATGTTCCAGGTTCTCAGCTTTTGGGCTTTCAATATGCCGTTTCCATTTCCTGAAATGCTTTCTCTCTTTTTCCTCTTTTTCCTAGACATCACTCACATCCCCAGCTACCACTCCATTCTTTCCTCATCTTCCCTGTGCTCTCAGCATCCCTTCTTCTCCCCACCATTCTTTCCCCTTCTCACCCAAGGTGAGAAGAAGGTCTTTTAAAATATGTTTTTGTTTATTTTTAGAGCAAGAGGAAAGGAGAGGGATAGAGAGACAGAAACATAGATGAGAGAGGAACATCATCAATCGGCTGCCTCCTGCACACACCACTACTGGGGATCGAGCCCACAACCCGGGCATACGCCCTGACCAGGAATCAAATCAGCAACCTCTTGGTTCCTGGGTGGACGCTCAAAGGCTGAGCCACACCGGTGGGGGTAGAAGAAGGTCTTTTAGCAAAATAATGTACCCAAGTTGTACTATGAAAAAAGAGCAATATTTGCAGAAAAAAATTATTGTTTCTAAAATGTGTTTGTTCTGTAGGTCCTTCACTCTAAATATTCTGAAAGAGCTAAGTCAATTCAATTGAAGGATTGGGAGGTCTTACAGTTGCTCTCCTAGGATTGTGCTGGGGACAGGAATCTCCATGGACTTGATCTCCATGGGCAATGACTGGATGGAGTGGATCCCTAGTGTAGAGCAGGGGAAAAGACAGGGAAAGAGAGAAGCAAGTGAGAGCAAAAAGGGATCCTGGCACCCATCTAATGCTGTCTCTGTATGGGGATAATCTCCTGGGAAAAGTACAGGACTGTTTTGCACCATCCTCTGGCCCCTACTCGTGATTGGTTAGTTGGAAGACTATTTTTTCTGGGAACAGACTGTATAGAATTACTCTTCCAGATATCTGGGAACAAAAGCAAGGTCACAGGGTCAGACCTTTGGATGGTCTGATGGCCTGAAGAAATGAGAGGAAGGAGCAGTTACTGGAACCCAGAGACTGAGAGGGCTATAAGGCTATCTGAGACCTTTAGTCATGGACTCAGCAAGCCCACAATGACACCACAAAGAGAAACCTGGGAAATAAATAACCCAATCTCTCTTTTTAGCCCTCCTGATCTTCTCTGAGGCTCTGTCTTGGCCCAACTCAATGGAAAGCCCAATGGGCAAGAGAGCCAGGTGATAGAGTCCATAAAGATCAGCCTTTGGGGCAGAAAGCAGATAGGTGGGTGGAATGGATATGCAGGGCAAATGGCAAATGTCCAGCATAGTGCTGGTAGGTCTGTCCACCCTCCGTGTAGAAAAGCAATATAGGAAATTGAATTATAACCACAAGGTTTGCTCAGAGAACATGGAATCACAGCAAGAAAAATTAGTTGGCTAATATCATTTAAGTCTGATGTCCTAATACATACATTTCTTAGATAGGCTTCTTGCCTAGGTATTGGAAGTATGAGTTGGTATGTCAAGAGAATTACTGTTCTTAGCACAGTCATACAATAACCTCCTTTCTATAATTCATTCATTCTTCATTCTTGGGACACATATCTTGGCACCTTCAGAAATTTCAAATTGCATATTTGACAATAGTATATAATTTTTTTGGATAAAATTTTTAGTTAGGAATCACTTCTTAACTAGGCTGTTTGTCTTTTCCTATAGTTCCAACTAAAAGCACTAAAAGTTGGCTTTACTGCCCTGGCCGGTATGATTCAGTTGGTTGGAATGTCATCCCATGCACTATACAGTGCACTGGAAGGTTGCTGGTTTGATTGTTGGTTGGGGCACATATCTAGGTTGTGGGTTCGATCTCTAGTCTGGGCAGGTGCGGAGGTGGCCAATTGATGTATCTCCTTCACATCAATGTTTCTTTCTCTCTCTCTCTTCTTCCTCCCTCCCTCTAAAAAATAAATCAATAATAGTTGGCTTTATTGTGGAGACTATTTACGCAAAGAAATAATTATTAGAAAATTAGTTCACACGTGTCCTCATGTATAGAAAGATAAAAAGAGAACAATAACGTAAAAGTTTTAGGTATATTCCAAGCAGCCAGCTTATTCTGTGGCCAGAAATTCTGTAAAACAAGAATTTATGTATACAGAATTCAAATTCTTTACCAAAGAAGAATTACAAATAATTAGATTATATTCCTAATATTTTAATCCTCTAAGGTAATGTTCAGATTTTTTTTTTTTTACTGGATTTGGGGTGTTTATGAAACGTTAAAAATCTCAAATTGTAAATCTCCTATGATGTATAATTTCTGATTTAAAATATTTTATAATTATGCATAACATACATAAAATATAAACAAAAGTAGCAATAATAATAATAATAAGTGAACCAGGTATCCACCACCCAGTTTAAGAAATAGACTATTACTCATCTATGTCCCCTCTCTGTCCCTCCACTATCTCATCACTCTCCTTTCCTCCTTTCCCAGGAGTATCTGCTACCCTGAAATTGGTATTTCTCATTCCCTTGGTTTTCTTTAGAGTTTTACCACATATGAATGAATCCCTAAATAATACATTGGTTAGTTTTACATGTTTTTGAACTCTATATAAGTGGAATCATGTAGTCCAGCGGTTCTCAACCTGTGGGTCCTGACCCCTTTGGCGGTCGAACGACCCCTTCCACAGGGGTCGCCTAAGACCATCCTGCATATCAGATATTACATTCGATTCATAACAGTAGCAACATTACAGTTATGAAGTAGCAACGAAAATAATTTTATGGTTGGGTCACAACATGAGGAACTGTACTTAAAGGGCCAGAAGGTTGAGAACCACTGATAGTCTTTTCTCTTACAACTTGCTCTTTTTATTTTTCTTCAGTATACAGGTTTATAAAGTTCATCCATGTTGACATATGAAGCTGTAACTTATTTTCGCTGCTGTATTGTATTTTATTTATGAATAAACTATAATTTAATCATTCAGTTGCTTGTCCACAGATATTTGAGTTATCAAGTTTCTTTGCTACATAAAATAATATTGGTATTAACATAATTGTACATGTCTTTTGGGTAAGAACTTCTTTAGGGTATATACTTAAGAGCAGAATTGCTGGATCACAGGATATATATATGTATTAAATACGTCACAGTATTTTCCAAAGTGGTTTTAAATAAAAGAAGATTTAAGATTTCTCACTCTTCCACATCCTTATCAATAGTTGATATTGAGGTATATTTATTTTTATTTTACTTATTTTATTTATTTTTTTAAAAATATATTTTTATTGATTTCAGAGAGGAAAGTAGAGGGAGAGAGAGAGATAGAAACATCAATGATGAGAATCATTCATCGGCTGTCTCCTGCACTATTGAATCGAGCCAGTCATGTGCCCTGACCAGGAATTGAACTGTGACCTCCTGGGTCATCTGAGCCACACCAGCCAGGCTGTATTGGGGATATTTAAATTTTTGCCAGGAATGGCATTCTACAGATGACTGAATATATCTTTGTATTTCTATCTTTATATTTTTCATGTTTGAGTTCAACTATAACCTCAATTTGAAGATATATTTTTATCACCTTGCATCACTTAAACTTGTCAGCTATCATTTTAAATGAATCCACTTTCCAGATGCTGAATAAATAGCCGAGTGACATTCAGATTGATTTGAGGAATAATATTGATTATTTATTAGAGCTGCACCATGTGGGCATAATTTGATGTATTCAGGAGCCCTTCTATTTCCTTTGTCTCAGTTCCATCTATCCATCTCCCCAAATCATCAAGTTGTGGCCTGGGAGACCAAGCTCATGTGACATGTATGTTGCCATTCCTAAAATTAACTGGCCTCTAAAGTAATTTTAAGCCCTAGCGGTGGTTGGCAAACCGCGGCTCGGCAAACCGTGGCTCGAGAGCCACATGCGGCTCTTTGGCCCCTTGAGTGTGGCTCTTCCACAAAATACCGACTTCTGCGCATGGGCCACGAAGTTTCAATCGCACTGTACGTGCGCACCCGCACATGGTCTTTTGTGGAAGAGCCACACTCAAGGGGCCAAAGAGCTGCATGTGGCTCCCGAGCCGCGGTTTGCCAACCACGGCCCTAGCTGGTTTGGCCTGTGGACTGAAGGGTCCCAGTTAAGATTCCAGTCCAGGGCACATGCCTGGGTTGCAGGCTTAATCCCCAGTAGGGGACGTGCAGGAGGCAGCTGATCAATGATTCTCTCTCATTGATGTTTTCTCTCTCTCTCTCCCTCTCCCTTTCTTTCTGAAATCAATAAAAATATATTAAAAAAATAAAGTAATTTTAACATCAAGATATATATCTCTGTTATGAGATTAGAACTTGGAGCTACCTGCTGAATTCTGTAACTCCTAAAAATAAAAAGTCAATTCACTAAATATTTTTTACAGCCTACTTTATTATTATTAATGCTGAAGTTCTATCCTTCTGTAACCAGGTGGTCAGGTACACATTGCAGGATGAATCAGAAAATAGTCTTACTCAATGATCCTATGCATATCCTCAGATTCATCTAAAAACAAAGGCTTTGGTAACTTTGGGGGGAGATGGTGATGGGAGGGAAGAAGTCCTGGCTATTAGTAGTGGTTAAGGCTAAACATAATGATACTTAGGAAATGATTAAATGGACAGGTATCTGGATTGATATTTAAACCTTCTTAATAAATAGTAAGAATTAAATTTTCACAACAAAGAGGTAGATGCTATTATAATATCCCCATGCAGATAAGGAAACTCAGATGTGGAGATGTTAAAGGAACATGGCTAATTATCTCATTTTACTGGAAAGATGCAGCTAATGTAGAGACAAAATATACAGGCAAATAGACTTTTTGTAATTGAAGGATGCCAAGACTTTGAAGTTATTTTTCTTATTTTATTTTAATCACATTTCTATTTTCTGTAAACCAGAAGCCCCACTGCAGTCTTATTCTTAGATTTCTGGCAGCTTGGACATCTACCCAGATGATGGAATTTCAGTGTTGTTGTTGTTTTTCAAAGTACTTGCTTGTAGATGGCAGTGTTACTTTCAAACCCTACTTTGCATTTTTTTCCTGGGGAAGATTAGAAAAAGCTATCTGGTTAACATTACCCTGAACATTTCTCTGAGTGGGAACTTTTTAAGAAGAAATTGTTAACAGCAGAAAGTGTGGTATAAAGAAAGCTAGGCAGAATACCAATAGAAAAATTTAGAAACTAAAGCACTACCTTCTGATACTTATGAGAATTACCTTTTTGTACAATGAGTTCACTTTTTCCCCAGCCCCTTTCTTCACTTTTCCTTTTGAGGAAATTATTTTAATATATTTTTACTGATTTCAGAGAGGAAGGGAGAGGGAGAGAAAGATAGAAACATCAGTGAAGAGAGAAAATCATTGATCGGCTGCCTCCTACAAACCCCACACTGGGGATTGAGCCCACAACCCAGGCACATGCACTGACTGGGAATTGAACAGTCACCTCCTGGTTCATAGGTCTGTGAGAAATGCTCACCAGTCTGAATTCAAATAATGAACTCGGAGACAGAAGTATGGTGAAAACAAGATGTTCTTGAGAGCCGGTGTCAGTCCAGATTGCACAAGCACAGCTGGGCAGTGATCACAACCCATTTATTCAGTCCCTCCTCCAGTTCCCCATTGGCTGAGTATTATGGGATCACCTGTCTCCTCATATGTCAGGTAGGTCTTATTGTCTCCCATTGGGCCATTAAAAAAAATTGGTCTGAGGCCTATTCTAGTTGTCTCCACCTTCCCCATCTAGTTGGGGCAGGCGCTTTGGGGGTTTTCACCATGATGCTGGCCCACATCCACAGTTCCTTGTTCTTGCATCAGTGGTTCTCAACCTTGGCTGCACATTAGAATCACCAGAGAATCTTTTTTAAATCCTGATTTCTGGGCCTCATCCTCTGGAAATTCTGTTTCTTTGTTACTAATGTTGTGGCCCCACCCTTACTAATGTGGCCCCACCCCATAACAAAGAAACAGAATTTCCGGAGGATGAGGCCCAGAAATCAGGATTTTAAAATGATTCCCAGGTGATTCTAATGTGCAGCCAAGGTTGAGAACCACTGTCTTACATCCTCTTCCCTCCTCCCTATATTCTGTTTGCCCTGGAAAAATTCAGGAACAGTTTCCATCAAAAGCTGACTATGCTGGAGATGGATCACAGAGGCCCACTTCCTGCAGGTTGACGCTCAACCACTGAGCCACACCGGCAGGGCGAGGAAATATTCGTTTTTATAAGAGCCAGGGACTTTTGGATGAATTACAAATTCTTTTAAATGAAATTGTATTTCATTCAAGTGAAAACACTTTTCCAGCCCGTGCTGAGATTTAATATTGTTTACATATTGCTTTGCTTGGTTTTGAACTTCTGGCTCCTTTTCTAAATAGCTGTCTCTTGTATCCAGGTATTCATTACTATCACCCTCCACCTCCCAATGATGACGTTTAAGTTGTAACTATTTGCCTAGAAAAGAATCTGGCAAATAATGGATGCTCAATAAAGATTTGTTGATTGATTGAATGGCTGATTAAATGAATGAACAAATGAATTAGTGAGAGATAACCTTCCCAGGAAGAAAAAAAAATTCAAGGAGTGTAAATGTGAAACAAATTCTTACTGATAAATTTTGTAAAGAAGTGTTTGTGATACTGATTTCATTCTTTTACAGTTCCCTCAAATTTGTTAACCTTTTCATAACCTTGAAAAGTCTATGTAGCCATATAATTTCAGAACTCTGCTTGCTGGGGTCCAACCCCAGCGGGTCCAGGGGTCCCCAAAGGTGTGGACGGAGTCAGGTTCAGTCGCCAGGTTCTGTAGCCAGGTTCTGTAGCCATGTTCTGTCTAGGTTCTCCAGCCAAGTTCTGTTGCCAGGTTCTGTCCAGGATCTTTTGCCATGTTCTCTCCCCAGGTTCTCTCGCTTGGTTCTGTTTCTAGGTTCTGTCTGTAGGTTCTATCCAGGTTCTCCTACCATGTTCTGTCTAGGTTCTCCAGCCAAGTTCTGT
>NW_005353967.1:20006066-20012835 GCF_000412655.1 Myotis brandtii
TTAAAGTGATTAACTACCCACCTGGCACTTAGTTAAGGGGTTTTATCCCCTCCCTAACTTCAGGGAAAAATCCCTACCTGGGGAAACAACCTTTCTCGGAGAGGTGACCTTGGTTAAAACACATAGCGCCAAGAAGGTGAGCAAACATATTAAGAACAGTATGCCATATATGCCAGGTCCCTTGAAACAGCAAGGATGGATTGGCTCCCGGCATCTGCTTAGAAAAATCAATGCTATTTTAAAAATGACTATTGGATCAATGAAAAAAAATGAGTACTTTTTTGGGGGGGGAGGGTTCTAATTGACATACTTAATTGCAGTTATTCTATCCTATAAATTACTTTTCCATTCATAGAGTTTACCTATTACTTTGAATGTCTTAGAATACTGTCTTACATTGTACATTTTCTAGTTTTCAAAGTAATAAAAGTTAAAGACTGTGATATTAATCTGGTCCATACTGAATCAGACCTGTTAAACAAATATTCATGATGACAATAATTGAAATATTGGTTGACATTTATTTTTGTCTTATAAAATTAACCTTTTAAAAGGCAACTTTCAGGCTCACAGATGTTAGTTATATTGTACCCTATAAAATTTTATTTCTTAATACATTTTTGTAGTTTCCAAAATTTCTCCAGTAAGCTTTCATTACTTTTATGATCATAAAAAGCAATACATTCTATGAACCCTCCACCCCACCAACTCACTAATTTATAACTCTGAGCAAATTCCTACTAAAACTTATATTTATTATAGCAATTTTTAGAGGCTTGAGAACCTATGGCAGTAATTTCAACTTGAAATTTCCAAGGGCTCTGTCGAGGTGAACAGAGAACTATATTCATAGTGTATTTGTGTAGAATTTGCATTTGCCTTAATTGATTGTACTGTCTATTCTCACATCATATCTAAGTTGAAATTACATGCTGATCTACTTCAAATGACCTAGTATATATTAATTTATTTATTTTCCCATCTTTAACACATCCATCGTTTTCTTACATGTAAAACGAGGAGCACGGATAATTGCTAAACTTCGCTTTGGTTCTAATATTCTATAGCCATTTGCTGGGATTGTTCTATAATAAACTCATTAGAGATAGAATTATAGAGTAGGGTATTTTGAATTCTAAGGAGCACTGTTCAACTCGCTAGCCAGGATGTTCTCAAATTGCATAGAGAAGAATGAACTTTGAAAGTGTACCCATGATGTGTGAGGGATCACACTGGAAAGTGCGAAATTGGTAAGGTTAAAGAGTTTTCATGCTATAGTAGTCATCTAACTCTATCCTGTACCTCTGGTTTCAGTCACTTCTTCCTAATGAGAAAGACATCTGTGTATCTCCATGTGGTATGATTTGAAGAGGAACTTCCTAGAATTTCTTTCAAACTTCTGCTTTTCTAACTATAGAACTTTTCTTACAACATAGTCTCCATTAATGAAATCCTTTCCAGTTATCTCATGTCTTTCATATGCATCACTAGGGTGATTCTGCCGTTTTTTATAAGAGCCAGGGACTTTTGGATGAATTACAAATTTAAAAAAATTCTATTGCAGGCATCTTCTTTTCAAAGCCCATTTTTAGTTCCTATGAAGAGAGCCGGTATAACTTGGTTAAGCAGTTAAAAACAAATCTAAGTTTGTATCCTAGCTGTACTTTTCAACTACTGCCTGACCTTGGATGAGACACATTACAGCTCTGATCCTCAGTTTTGTCATTTTTAAATTAGGGATAATAATATAACTTTTTTTTCAAAATTGTTTTTGTGGAATAATTACCAGTATATGCTGTACACAAAGTACTTTGCATTCCATTGAGTCAAGCAGTATTTATTGAGCACTAACCACGTGTCAGGCACTGTGCCAAACTCCTGTCTAACTCAGGACTGTTCCTTTTCTCCTCTCAAATTTTCATCTTTTTTAAAGAAAAAATATTTTTATTGATTTCAGAGAGGGAGAGGGAGAAACATCAATGATGAGAGAGAATTATTGATTGACTGCCTCCTGCACGCCTCCTACTGGGGATCAAGACCGTAACACAGGCATGTGCCCTTGACCAGAATGGAACCTGGGACCATTCAGTCTGCAAGCCAATGCTCTCTATCCACTGAGCCAAACCGGCTAGGGCTCAAATTTTCATCTTAAATGGCACTTTCTGGGGGAAGGCTGCTGTGTTAGTTCAGGCCTCTAGGAAGTGAATGCTAAGATAGCATAAGACATGCAAACCCAGCCGTGTGGCTATGGTTGAGCGCGGACCTATGCATCAGGTCACAGTTTGATTCCAGGTCAGGGCACATGCCCAGGTTGCAGGCTCCATCCCCAACGTGGGGTTTGAGGAAACATCAATGATGAGAGAGAATTATTGATTGACTGCCTCCTGCACGCCTCCTACTGGGGATCAAGACCGTAACACAGGCATGTGCCCTTGACCAGAATGGAACCTGGGACCATTCAGTCTGCAAGCCAATGCTCTCTATCCACTGAGCCAAACCGGCTAGGGCTCAAATTTTCATCTTAAATGGCACTTTCTGGGGGAAGGCTGCTGTGTTAGTTCAGGCCTCTAGGAAGTGAATGCTAAGATAGCATAAGACATGCAAACCCAGCCGTGTGGCTATGGTTGAGCGCGGACCTATGCATCAGGTCACAGTTTGATTCCAGGTCAGGGCACATGCCCAGGTTGCAGGCTCCATCCCCAACGTGGGGTTTGAGGAAGGCAGCTGATCGATGATGCTCTCTCATCATTGATGTTTCTATCTCTCTCACCCTCTCCTTTCCTCTCTGAAATCAATAAAAATATATCAAAAAATAAAAAGACAAAAAAGCTTAATACAGATGGGTGCAGAAGAGGGAAAACTGGGTCAGGAAAAGCTTCTCTGGGGAGGAGTCACCCCGCTGAGACACGAAGGACCAGTAAAAAACGTTTACCGGAGCGAGAACTGCAGTGCGTGGGCCTGGGCAGGCGGCCCTCCGCTGATGGCTTAGGTCTCCAGCCTCAGGGTAGTCCTAGCGCTTCCCCCCAACCCTGGCGCCGAGCAGCATCTCCCGCCAACCCGGGACCCAGCGGTCGTGCGCATGCGCTTTCTAGCACAGCGCTCGCAGGAGGGGCGGGGGTGTTGCCGGAAGTGTGACTTCCCCGCTCTTCCCATCCGGGGTCACGGCGGTCTTCCGGGTGTTTCCGAATGCTCTTTCTACGCCGCTTTTGGGGCGACTTTTCGGTCTTCCGCCTCTAGCCACCGCCCTCAACCTCCCACACCCTTGCCGGCCCTGCCTTTCCTCGCGTCTCTCCGCCCAGGCCGCCGAGTTCAGGTGTAGAACGCAATCCGCGTTCGGAGCCAGGCCTCGCCACTCCGCGGGCCGCTGCCTCTCGGCTCCGGCGAAAGCTACCACCGGGCGCGTGGGCCGCCGCCGCTCCTGCCGTGGAGCTCCTGGGCGGGCAGTGCCGATAGGCCCTGCCCCAAGGACACCTGTGAGTTGGAGGGTTTCGGAGCGGGACGCGCCCTGCGGGCCTAGGCGCAGAGGGCGGGGCGCGGGGAACTTTTTGGAAACTACGGTTTCGTTTTGCGTGGGAGATTCCGGCGGTCTCTCTTCCCAGGCTTATAGGCGGCCCCATGGAACTGTGCCTTTTGAAGAATCTTTGGACCGTTTACTTTTCCCCCTCCACTCGTTTCTCTTCCTCGTGCCTGCCCTCAGCCTAGGACCAAAAGAGGAAGAGTGTTTTGGGGTCCCTGCGTGGTGTGTCAGAGGCTGGTTTAAATGGGCATGGCGTTGCCCTAGCTTCACTGTACGGGACAGTGCACAGAGTAGGACTGTCAGGTCGTTGCCCTTCTTTTCCTGGTCAGCCTTTGTAGATGGGCTCTTCAGTCTCTCTTCTTAGGCCAGAATACGAGGGGTTTATGTTTCTCACAACTTCCGGATTACGGAGTAACCTGTCTGGTTTCAGCTCTCTCAGCCTTTTGTTTCAAATAGTTGTTTTAGTTATTGTATACCAATAGGGTGAACAACAGAGAAACAGAAACTGTAAAAACTCAAGCTGCCTTGGCAACTCGTTGGCAGATGTGCAGTCTATATGATTTTGTGAGGAAAGAGAGCCTTAACTGAACACTTAAGTTTGTGTGTTTGTATTATAGGTAACATACTGTTTTTTTTGTAAATGCCATCATATTGTATGATTTGTTATTATTTTTTATTTAAAAATATATTTCATTGATTTTTTTACAGAGGGGAAGGGAGAGAGATAGAGAGTTAGAAACATCAATGAGAGAGAAACATTGATCAGCTGCCTCCTGCACACCCCCTAATGGGGATGTGCCCGCAACCAAGGTACATGCCCTTCATCGGAATCGAACCTGGGACCCTTCAGTCCGCAGGCCAATGCTCTGTCCACTGAGCCAAACCGGTTAGGGCTGTTATTAATTTTAATTCTTTATTGTTTAAAGTATTACATATAGTGTTACATATGTCTCCCTTTCCCCCCCTCCCCCGTTGTTGTAGGATTTATCACCTCAAAGCATTACCATGTACTGATGAACGACCTGAAGGCTCTTCTTATGTACTGATAGCTAATAATAGTAACATTACTTTGTTGATGTGCTAACTCCAATTAAGTCTAACAGATAAGCTCCATGTGAAACAGGTCATTTAAGAAATGTCCATTTCAAACCATGTGACTAGATTATTTTTCAACACTTAGATGGAATCAAATTCTTAATAAAAATGAGTGTCATGCCCTAGCTAGTTTGGCTCAGTGAATAGAGTGTCGGCCTGCGGTCTGAAGGGTCCCGGGTTCGATTCCGGTCAGGGGCATGTGCCTTGGTTGCAGGCACATTCCCAATAGGGGGTGTGCAGGAGGCAGCTGATCGGTGTTTCTCTCTCATCAATGTTTCTAACTCTCTATCCCTCTCCCTTTCTCTCTGTAAAAAATCAATAAAATATATTTTAAAAAAAATGAGTGTCGTTTTCGAAACCTGCAGGCGGTTTTGACAGTGCGTGAACAGGATTTAGGGACTGGACTTTTGCATTGTGGAGAAAAGAAATGAGTTTAGGGCAGGGGTCCTCAAACTTTTTAAACAGGGGGCCAGTTCACTGTCCCTCAGACCGTTGGAGGGCCGGACTATAGTTTTAAAAAAAACTATGAACAAATTCCTATGCACACTGCACATATCTTATTTTGAAGTAAAAAAACAAAACGGGAACAAATACAATATTTGTATTTGCATGTGGCCCGTGGGCCGTAGTTTGAGGACCCCTGGTTTAGGGGATGGATCAAAGGCATTTAGGCAAAGTGGACAGATAGTTTGATTTAGCCACTACAGTTCTGGTTATTATACCAGGTAAATTCTGCTTTCCGAGGAATCCTGATGATGGAATTACGTAACCTTAGGTGTTCTCTAATTCCTTGGAGGAGAGGTCAAGTTTAGGACAAATTCCAGGTTGTAAGGTACAGGATCAAATACTATATAGCACTAGGAATTACTTTGTAATCTGATACAGCTTGTCTCAGGTATGATTATTTGCAAATAAACCTGTATAGTTTCCCATTGGTTCAACCTTATTCAAGAAGCAATCCTTAAGATTCCTTAAGGCCAGAACCAATGCAGTGGTTTTAAAACAGTTCAAAACTTACTGAGGTTATTCTGTTTTATAGTCAAGTACTGATGGAGAAATTTTAATTTTCAAGCTAAGAAAAATGGGATACCACCAATATCTGGATTTTATTTATTATAAAATTTCTTATACCTGCTACTACAGTTAATGTGAAGTAGTGTTTTATATAGATCATTATCTACTTAGTGAAGCCTTTATTCAGAATATAAAGAAAAAGATTTCAAATTCTGTGGTGATTTCCTTAATTCTGGTGTCATAATAGTTTCGCTGAAACTATTCTGTTTAAAAAATTATCCCTTATATTATTTAGGATAGATTATTATTTTGGTGACAATTTTTATCTTCATAAAAATCAGAGTTGAAATGTATTAGAAAAAATGTTAGAAAGAGGAATTGAAATTCATGGGCTTTTGGTTTACTTCCTGATTTCTAGGTGGTCATGCAGGATACTAATGTTGGGGAGTGTTGAATGCCTCTGGTTACATTCCCTAGGAATGTTCCTCTTTACTTTGTGGGCTGACTTGGTAAGAGCCAGACTTGAAGGCCAAGATTCATACTGAGGGGAACCTGACAAGTATTTTGTTATGGAGGGACTCCAAAAACTTCAGTGGTTTTTCTGGGAATTTGGGACAGGTCGAACTCAGTAATTACCCCAAAGTAAACTTTTGGCTATGGAATCATTGTAAGCTTTTAAGCCTTGGATAATTTGGTCATTAGTTTTGTAGAGTACTTCTGGGCCATAAGACATCTTTTGACTTATTCTTAGTTTGGGTCTGACCTTATAATGGAATAGGAATAGGTGAGTTCTGGGATATTAAGTCACTTCTGATCTTCAAATCTGTATGCATAGGTATAGGACTTTATTTGGGTCTGGAAGAAAAACAGACAGGGTGGGCAAAAATAGATTTACAGTTCATATGGAAAATAGTACAATAATTAATAAATAATCTATCTAATAAGAGTAATATGCAAATTAACCATCACTCTCCACAAAGATGGTGGCGCTCATAGTGGTGGGGTGGGATGCTGGTGGCGTTGCCCCGGCAACGCAAGCCCAGCGTCCCCTCCCCATGGTGGGAGGGGAGGGGCTTCTGGCCCAAGGCCTCAGCGTGACACTGGGCTCGCCTTGCTCCCCCCCCCCCCCCCCCGCGACATGAA